>NW_024499796.1:10204843-10332218 GCF_017590055.1 Onychostruthus taczanowskii
TGGTGTGGACACAGCAGCGGCGGCCCCGGGCCCGCGCAGCCTCCGGCGGCACCGGCCGGACAAAGGCCCGGCCCCGCTCACCTTCCATGCAGGTCGAGTCCCGCTTCATCCCCGGCCGGCTCCTAGGGCCGCCTCATGGCGGCGGGGGGCGGCGGCCCCGGGCCCGCGCAGCCTCCGGCGGCACCGGCCGGACAAAGGCCCGGCCCCGCTCACCTTCCATGCAGGTCGAGTCCCGCTTCATCCCCGGCCGGCTCCTAGGGCCGCCTCATGGCGGCGGCGGGCGGGCAGCCCGGCTCGGCCATCGCCGCCACCGCGGGCCGCCCTATGCTAACGACGTGATGGCAGCGCCGCCCCCGCCGCACCGGCCCGCGGGGGGGCCGGGCCCCCGCCCGCCCCGCGCTGGGACTGGGCCACCGGCACACCGACCGACAGACCGACCGACAGACAGACAGACACAGGGACTGGGCCACCGGCACACCGACCGACCGACCGACAGACACAGGGACTGAGCCACCGACCGACTGACCGACGGACCGACCGACACAGGGACTGAGCCACCGACCAACTGACCGACGGACCGACCGACCGACACAGGGACTGAGCCACCGACCGACTGACTGACACAGGGACTGAGCCACCAACCGACAGACTGAACAACCGACAGACCGACCGACACAGGGACTGAGCCACCGACCGACTGACCGACACAGGGACTGAGCCACCGACCGACTGACCGACAGACCGACCGACACAGGGATTAGCAACCGACCCATAGACCGACCGACTGACTGGTTGAGAGACCGACTGACTGACCGACCGACTGACCGATCGTCCGACCGACAGACAGACCAACCGACCAACTGACAGACTGACTGACTGACCAACAGACTGACCGACCAAGAGAACGACTGACGGACTGACGGACTGACAGACTGGCAGACTGGCTGATTGCTGCCACTGCCTGAGGCACGGCCTGGGCAGTGCCAGGAGGGATCAGGCACTGGCCGTCACCACTGGCCACCAGCGTCGGCCACCGTCCGTCACTGCTGGCCACCACTTTGCACAGTCCTTCCACGGCTTGCCAGGGAAGTTGAGAGAGAGCGCTGCTCGCTGTGGTGTGAAACAGGTACCACTGACACAAACGGCACATCAACAAAACCCAGGATCCTCAGCATGAAAATAAAAGCTGCCCAGAGCAGCTGTGGCTGCCCCGTCCCTGGATCTGTTCAAGGTGAGGCTGAACAGGACTTGGAGCAACCTGGTCCAGTGGAAGGTGTCAATGCCCACGGCAGGGTGAGCTTTAAGGTCATTTCCAATCTAAATCATTCTGGGATTTTATGAGTCTATGAAAATTATTTCATTAAACTGATAACAAGTATTGGCTGAAAACTTGTGCTTATTTGTAATTACCAGTGAAAAGCAGTACAGACCCAGGCAGTAGAGCCGACAGGCACAGCTCACCATGCTCAGGGCAGTGCCCTCAGGGAATCCCCCTCCCCTGCCCACACCTGGCAGAGCACTGAGAACACGGACTGGGACTCCCAGTTCCCCAGGACTGGGAATTCAGGTGCTGCTTTGGTGGTGGTCACTGTGGGGCAGAGGACTGGAGCCTTCCTCCTGCCCAAGTGAGACACTGGAGTTAAAATGGGACACAATGAACCCATGACTGATTTAGCTGCCCACCTCAAAAGAGGCACCTCTAGCAGCACTGGTCATGGTGAGCTCTTCGTCAGACACAGCCACGTGTGTCTGCACCAGAAAATGTTTTCATGAAGCTCTTCTGCCCCTTCCTTTTCCCTCTGGGATAAACTCAGCCTGGGCTACAGTGCAGCTCATGTGTCCTTAGTGCCCAATAAACTGTCCTGGTGCTCAGCTGTGTTTGACCAGCCCAAACCAATGCTCACCACACCACAGCATTTAAGGGGAGGCCCAAGAACATTTCTGCTGATGCCCAAGCCAACCTGTCATCCAGATGTCTCAAAGTCTCAAAAGTGGCTTTTCTGAAAAGCCACAGTTTGCTTCTGTTCCTCATCCTGAGGACTGCAGCACCCAACTGCGCTCTGAGAAATGCCTGGCTGAGAATAAACAAGGCTCAGAGGCAACAAAAGAGGTCATATTTCACTCCATCCCAAGCCTGAAATTTTATTGCTTTCTGGTGACATCCAGCAATGCAAGTAACCTCGTGAGCATGCAGGGCAGAGCTCAGTGGTGTCCTCCAGGCAGCCCGGGGCCCCTGCTCCAGCTGACCCTGCTTGGGCAGGGGATCTGGCCCCCAATCCTAACCCCAGCCCCAACCCCAACCCTTCCATGATTCTCTCTACTCATAATCCTGTTTTTAACCCAGCATTTCCACACAGCAGGTGCATTTGCAGGAGCAAACTCTCTAAGCCCACCCTGCAGTGCTTTGCTGATGCTGTAAATCCGTGCAGTTCTGTGCCAGTGAGACCCCCGTGGGACTGACATCCCCTTTTCCACAGCCACCCGACCCGGGCTGGCCGAGGAGCAGCGCATGGCCAAGGTAAGCCAGGCCTGGCTGCACTATTGACACAGCTGTTTGCAATTGTGCTGCTCCCAGAGCTCCACATTCTTCATCCCATGTGAGCCCTGCGCTGGCTCCCGGCACCCCTCGGAGGAGTGTGACCAGAATGCAGAGTGCTCATTTTGTAAAGCTGCAGCCTGGTGTGGACACAGCAGGCTGAAATGAAGCAACTTAATCTCCAGATAACACAAAGTTGCTCCCACAACTGCTGTTTGGACCCAAAACACAGACACACCAAAAAAAACCCAAAACAAACCTCCCCCCCCCCAACCCCCCCAATTCTGAAACTGCAATTACAGAAAAAACCTGGCTGGGAAAAATCATAATTGTCCAAACAAACCAAATCTTCCAAATTCTTCAAAACTCACATTAAATACACATGGCAGTTCATCCATACAAAAACCTTAAGGGCAGACAATAATTGCAGAGATCCAAAACTATTCTGTAAAATCACAGGCCAGCTGGGAATGGGCAGAGGGCAGGCAAAGAGACAGGAAAAGGAGTTCTGTTGTCTGACCCAAACAGCCATGCAGCAAGTCTGGGTAAAAGGAAAATAAAGTAGCTGGTTCTTATTTTAGCCTGTATCATCCAATTCCCACCCCAGACAGAAAAACCTGATGCTACTGTAACCAGCATTTAAGAATTTATAACAAAACCAGTTCATAACAGTAAAAGCCAAAAGCATTGCCAAAAAGTGGGCAAGTGGCACTGCTGCCTGCAAGGGATTTATTGTCCTGATGTTAAAGCCATAAGGGACAGGCACAGGAAGCAAGAGGAGGTTCTGCCCCTCTCCCCCTGGTGATGTGCCATGAGATCACCATTCCAAAGAGAAGGAATTCTCAAAAGATGTGACTTTTTCAGAAATATGGAGACGAAGTGGCATCATGAGCCATCAAAATGGATGGAACAGCTCTCCCAGGACCAACACCATCCCTTGCCACGGCCAATCCCAAAAGCTTTGATGAAAACCCCGAATTTGGGCAGAGCAGGGTTGGCAGAGCTGCGCGGCCCCAGGACAGGGGCAGCCCTTCCCTGAGCTCTTGCTGTCCCACCCACGGCCACAGTTTCATAATTCCCCGTGCTGCAGCGGGGCTCTGCCCATTTTCATGACAATCGGGGCTCTGTTGTGTCCCCGCAGTTCGAGCCATCAGCCCCTTTGTGGCAGGAACAAAGTCCGGGCTGCGACAACAAAACCCAGCACATCTCGGCGCTGAAGGCGACAAACCCAGGGCTGCCCCCACACCGCCGAGCTGGCCACGGAACAAACGACAGCACCAAGGGGATTTGATTTCAAGCAACGAGCAGATCCCAAGGAAATCCCCGATCCTGGCTTAGTTTTGATGTTACCAACAGTGGTGCTGCTGGCAGCATCTCTGCTGTGCAGCGCCCGAGCCTGCGTGGGTCGGCAGGAACCTGGGAATGAGACCCAGCACCCACAGCCAGAACCAGCCTGGCTTGCAAATGGGGCTGAAAAAATGATAAAAATTCAGATTAACACATCTCAACAGCCTCGGTGCTGTGGATGTTATTGCTTTCAGGCACTGCAGTGAGAGAATTGGCTGGAGGTAAACACAGCTTGTACTTTCTCCAAAAGATCTATTCCACTCATTATGTATGCAGCTATTTCAGAGGAAAAAAATTAAAATTAATATTAAATTGCTTAGAGGAGCTATGGAAGAAACTGCAAGGAATTATAATGAACATCCACCTGATGTCTGAGCTGTTCTTGATAATGGTTTAACAACAGATCAGGTAATTCCTCTCCTCCCTGGTGTTAAACACGCCAGGAGTGTGGTGTTAATAATTCTAGTGAAGGTGGTCACCTGGTGCACATAAAATTAAGCTATTTTCTCCTTCTTACTAATTTGATAGGTCGTTGTGTAAATTGAATCCTTCTATCAATTTCCGATTTTATCTGTTTATTTATATTTTTATTCACCTGGCTACCGAATTTGCCATCCCAGACAACTGAGGGGTTACAAGAAGAGTTTCATTGCACCTCGCACACACAGCAGAGAGAGCTCTGTGTAACAGAGGAGAAGGCAGGGGGGAGGTTAAGGGCTCCTCAGAGGGGAAAAAGGGAAAACAAATGGGATTGTAGGCATGGGAAGTATATGGTTTTACTGCCTTAGTGGGAAAGTACAAGAAAGGGGAATTGCAAAGGGAGAAGCTTTACATTTCTATGAGGAGGCAATCGAGCTCCTTTCCCTTCCTATGGGATAGCTCCATCCATTCTAAGAGTGCATCTCCTGTAACTCCCAACTCGGGTCACACAGCATCACAGCACACTGGAAAACACGGGGAATTCCTGGGCTGGGCCCTGGCACCAGCGAGAGCCTCACAGAGGCAGGCACTGCATGGCTGGAGCAGCAGCAGCCAGGGCAAGGTCTGACCCTTGCAGCTCCTCCTGTGGGCAGCTCTTTCTGCCAGGGGTTGATCTTCAGAGCCCACAGCAGATGCAGCAGTGGGGCTTTGTCCCACATGTCCCACCTACAGGACCCAGTGCACCCATCAGCCAGAGTGGACAGGTTGAGCCCAAACTCTTCATCCAAACCCAAACTCTTCACCCAAACCCAAACTCTTCATCCAAACCCAAACTCTTCACCCAAACCCAAACTCTTCATCCAAACCCAAACTCTTCACCCAAACCCAAACTCTTCATTCAAACCCAAACTCTTCACTCAAACCCAAACTCTTCATCCTAACACAAACTCTTCATCCAAACCCAAACTCTTCATGCAAACCCAGGCAGAAGGTGATGTTCAGCAGGGTGCAGGAACAGAGGAGAGGCCTCTAGGCCAGGAAGCAGAGAGTATCTCCCAGATTTGAAGTGGCAAAATTTTGCACATTAAAGTGATCAACTGAAAAGCCAAAAGATGACTTTATGCCAGACTTAGACAAACTGCAATCACACAGATACACCAGCCTGCTGCAGTTGCTGGTGTATTTAATAATAGCAACAACAAACCAAGTTTGTTATTATAACTGTTGTTATTATAGTTCTGAAGAGCATTTACAAATTCCAGCTTGCTGGTGAGCAGCAATTTTTTGTATGCCCAGGGAAAAACAAAGAAACAGTGAGGACATTTCCTCAAATTTCAGGTCAGATGGCAAAACAAAGGAGAAAAAACCTTCAGAATTACAACAGCAGCCAACACGTTGTTGGGAATGCAGCAGCTTGGGAGCTTCTTTGGAGCATTAGGTGTTGGGGAAATGTTCAGATGTTCCTGTTTGGGAACATCCTGGCTGCTCTGTGCCTCTTACACAGTGGTGACACTCGGCAGAGGACGGGGAGGGGGCACAGGGAGAGCTGGGGAGGTGGCACAGAGCCCCAGGGAGGTGGCACACAGGGACCTGGGGAGGTGGCACAGGGAGACCTGGGGAGGTGGCCCAGAGAGACCCGCGGAGGTGGCACAGGAGAGCCAGGGAGGGGGCACAGAGGGACCTGGGGAGGTGGCACAGGGAGACCTGGGGAGGTGGCACAGAGAGACCCGGGGAGGTGGCACAGAGACACCCGGGGAGGTGGCACAGAGACCCAGGGAGGTGGCACAGGGAGGCCTGGGGAGGTGGCACAGAGAGACCCGGGGAGGTGGCACAGGAGAGCCAGGGAGGTGGCACAGAGGGACCCGGGGAGGTGGCACAGAGGGACCCGGGCCATGCGTGGCTCGGGGGACGCGGGCCCGGCCCCGCTGTGCCGTCCCCGCGGGTCCGTGCGGCCGGAGCCGGACGGGAGAGGGCAGCACCCGACCGAGGACACGGCGAGCGGCACGGCGGGACTGCGCACCGGGAACGGGGACAGAACACCGGGAACGGGCTGGGCACAGCGGGAACGGGACACCGGGAACGGGACACAGGGAACGGGGCTGGGCACAGCGGGAAGGGGACAACACACCGGGAACGGGCTGGGCACAGCGGGAACGGGACACCGGGAACGGGACACCGGGAACGGGACACCGGGAACAGGGCTGCGCACACCGGGAACGGGACACCGGGAACGGGACACCGGGAACGGCACAGCGGGAACGGGACACCGGGAATGGCACACCGGGAACGGCACAGCGGGAACGGGACACCGGGAACGGGACCTCCCCTTTGTACCCACGTAACCAGCCAAGAACACATCCATGCCGAAAACAGCATATTCCACTGAAAAAACCACATCACCCGAACTCCCAGCTTCTGTAAGAACCTCCTGCCAACACCTCAGCTTGGAGACCGAGGGATTTACCATCTACAACCATCTGTAAACAACAATTACTTATTAAGATGAATTCAAGCTTAAATCAGATTGTGAAATGTCAAAATCTATGGGAAATATATTTGTTAGAAAGGCAAGGGCAATTGAGGACAACAGCGCAGGACAACAGGAGAAATCCCCATATTCAAAAAATCCTTGTGGCTCCTCTAGAAAAATGCTTTAATCATTTTAAGTTTCTGCTGTTGTAAATGTGAGGGAAATGTCCCCATGAGCTACACGGTTGTCCTGGCTGCAAGGTCAAATCTTTGTGTGTCCAGCAGGCTGTGTGATTTCAGCTCAACACTGCAGAGCAGAATGGTGCTGGGGAAGTTCTTTGTATCCTGCTCAGTCCTTTGGAGCAGCCTGGAAATCTGGGGCATTTCTGCACTGCTCCCCCCTCCTACTAATATTGGTTCCAATTCTGAACGGGGCAAGAGCTGAATCCTGAAAAAAACATATGTTACTTCCCTGTCTTCCTCCTGATCCTCATGCTTTCCTTCTGATAAAACTGGATAATTTATGCATCACCTGCACCAGCAGCTCCCAGGCCCAGATACCACCCACCCCAGTTAGCACGAGGTTCCAAATTAAGATGTACGTGACTGCAAAGAGCCAATTTTATTAGACAAACACTAGGGGCAAAAAAAAATCTTCCATCCTCCTCTCATTTGTGAAGCCACACAGGGCAAAGTATTCCCATGCCTATTCCTGACAGGGAGTGAGGCTGCCCCAGCACAGGGGCTGCTGCTTTGGGTGTAAAGACTGAATCGAACATGCAGTATTTAAGACAATTAGGTTTTCAAAGAAACTACACTAAACATTTCTTTCATGTGTAATCAAATTATGTTAAAGCAAACCTCATAATTTAAACCATTCCATTGGTCAGCTCCTATTTGTTTTCCCTGCACCCTCATTTTTGCTCCAGATCTGTCACATTACATTAACACCTTTCCTACTCACTGCCTACAGAAATAACAGCCTTCGACATGCCTGCACAATCCATTTGTCCTGCTCTAATTACTTTTTGACATAGCCTCTTCTGCTGTTATCTTGCCTTTTCTGACCTCTGTCTGTATAAAAGCCATTTAAAACAATCTTTACACTCGGTATCTATTGTGATGTGTCTTATATGATACTGCTGGAGTATCAGGCAGCGACATTTTGTAAATCAAATATTTAAATCTGTGGTAATACGATAATGTACTTGAGGAGGAAAGCCATGGCATCGTGGTAACAGCTACAACTGGCTGCTCACAACACGAGCCCCCAGGACTGCAGCACATTTTCAGGATGAAATTTCTATAGTCATAAAACTGTTCTACATAAGGAAGCTGCTCAAAGATAAACAGGGTTTTTCTGTGTGCTGAGGAATTTCCCTTGATTTCATAAACGTGGAGGAAAGCAGGAGAAACTGAGAAAAGTGGTCATCCTGCACAAGAGAACCCAAACAACCTCCAGACAAACTGAGCAGACAGGAAGAGGATCAGGCAGGGTGCACCAACAATGCAACCCATGACAAATCACACTCTTCTTCAAACCCAGAGAAGAAACCATGAGTCTCTAATCCCAATATCCCTCTGTTTTCATCAAGCCCATTCAAAAACTGTGCCCTCATTTTCTTTTGTGGTGATTCACAGAAGATGAGCCTCTAATTACCAGCTACTTCCCCAGCTGAAGCAGTGGAGGATCTGCTCTGTGCCAAGTGTCTGCTTTGGAGTCAGGAACTTTTCCACATGGTGGAACTAATTTTTTGGATATCAAGTTGATCCCAACGTACGTATGTCTCACTATACAGTCTAACTACATCTTTACATGCTATTTTCCACATGATCCAGCCTCGTGCTCACTTAATTGCTATCTAGTCAATATTTTACTCACATTTCAAGAGATTCCTCAAACCTACATTTGCTCTGGTTCATTTACAGGGTAATTATCCAGCTCACACCAAGTCTGGCCTTCTAGATCCAACCAGTGCAGACACAGGCACAGCTCTGCTGGGAAAGCACAGCTCTACACTTTGTCTTCCAGATGACAGCACTATAAAACCAACAGGGGACAAAACCAGAGTCAATTAAAATACATTAAATGCAATGCAACAATTCCATGATTTGTCATAGAGATTTTATTCCTTTGAATTCCTCTGACTGTGTCCTCAGGACATTAAATCCCACGAATGCTGTGGAAAGCTCTTCCCACAACACTTCCCTGCGCTCATTTTTATTTTCCCCTTTCCTGTCAGCAGCCCTGACCACAAACCTCGGCCTCATTAAGGCATCTAAACAGAGAAAGGACCCGTGGCTGCACGAGCAGAGCAGTCTGCTGGGAAAGCAGGAGTGTGGGATGATGCTGTGCTGGAGCACAGCGATGGGAAGGTTTTTCAGCCATGGTTTTCCACAGGACATCCAACAGCAGGAGCAGGTCATGCCCACAGGAGCTGCTGAAACAGCGAGGATTTAGGGCACCACAAGCAACAGACACCAAGGAAGCGAGGCCATAGAGATTCCCAAATTTCATGTCTCGTGAGTGAAGAGGCTCCAAGCTCCTCTGTCCAGCGCACAGAGCAGCATCTCCTCTGGCTCCAGAGCAGCTGCCAGCAGAAGTTGGGGCCTTCATTCCTTGTGCAGGAGCCTCGTGCTCGGAGAGCAGCCCTGCTAGGACCGCGATTAGTCCTTAACAGATGCCTCTGATTTGCCTCTGGAGGAATCCACCTCTCCCGTGACTGCCCGGGGACGCGGCCCCGAATTAGGGGGGTTGATTTCCCCTCATTAAGCCTGTCCTGAGCTGCTCTCTGCGGGAAGCAGCCTCGCCACAGCTCCCACCAGGGCTCCAGAGACACACTGCAACTCCAGAACCCACCTCGGCCTGCTCCTCCTGGCCTTGGCAGGGGGAAAAGGGCGGCTTAGCTAAACCAAACAGATCCTCCTGCCTGCTCTCGGGGCCCAGCAGCGGCTGCAGCCGAGCCCCACTCACTGTCTGTGTGCAGGACAGACAGACAGACAGACAGGCAGAGCTGCCCTGCTCTCTGCAGCTGAGCCCCCCTCACTGTGTGTGTGCAGGACAGACAGACAGACAGACAGGCAGAGCTGCCCTGCTCTCTGCAGCTGAGCCCCCCTCACTGTGTGTGTGCAGGACAGACAGACAGACAGACAGGCAGAGCTGCCCTGCTCTCTGCAGCTGAGCCCCCCTCACTGTGTGTGTGCAGGACAGACAGACAGACAGACAGGCAGAGCTGCCCTGCTCTCTGCAGCTGAGCCCCCCTCACTGTGTGTGTGCAGGACAGACAGACAGACAGACAGGCAGAGCTGCCCTGCTCTCTGCAGCTGAGCCCCCCTCACTGTGTGTGTGCAGGACAGACAGACAGACAGACAGGCAGAGCTGCCCTGCTCTCTGCAGCTGAGCCCCCCTCACTGTGTGTGTGCAGGACAGACAGACAGACAGACAGGCAGAGCTGCCCTGCTCTCTGCAGCTGAGCCCCCCTCACTGTGTGTGTGCAGGACAGACAGACAGACAGACAGGCAGAGCTGCCCTGCTCTCTGCAGCTGAGCCCCCCTCACTGTGTGTGTGCAGGACAGACAGACAGACAGACAGGCAGAGCTGCCCTGCTCTCTGCAGCTGAGCCCCCCTCACTGTGTGTGTGCAGGACAGACAGACAGACAGACAGGCAGAGCTGCCCTGCTCTCTGCAGCTGAGCCCCCCTCACTGTGTGTGTGCAGGACAGACAGACAGACAGACAGGCAGAGCTGCCCTGCTCTCTGCAGCTGAGCCCCCCTCACTGTGTGTGTGCAGGACAGACAGACAGACAGACAGGCAGAGCTGCCCTGCTCTCTGCAGCTGAGCCCCCCTCACTGTGTGTGTGCAGGACAGACAGACAGACAGACAGGCAGAGCTGCCCTGCTCTCTGCAGCTGAGCCCCCCTCACTGTGTGTGTGCAGGACAGACAGACAGACAGACAGGCAGAGCTGCCCTGCTCTCTGCAGCTGAGCCCCCCTCACTGTGTGTGTGCAGGACAGACAGACAGACAGACAGGCAGAGCTGCCCTGCTCTCTGCAGCTGAGCCCCCCTCACTGTGTGTGTGCAGGACAGACAGACAGACAGACAGGCAGAGCTGCCCTGCTCTCTGCAGCTGAGCCCCCCTCACTGTGTGTGTGCAGGACAGACAGACAGACAGACAGGCAGAGCTGCCCTGCTCTCTGCAGCTGAGCCCCCCTCACTGTGTGTGTGCAGGACAGACAGACAGACAGACAGGCAGAGCTGCCCTGCTCTCTGCAGCTGAGCCCCCCTCACTGTGTGTGTGCAGGACAGACAGACAGACAGACAGGCAGAGCTGCCCTGCTCTCTGCAGCTGAGCCCCCCTCACTGTGTGTGTGCAGGACAGACAGACAGACAGACAGGCAGAGCTGCCCTGCTCTCTGCAGCTGAGCCCCCCTCACTGTGTGTGTGCAGGACAGACAGACAGACAGACAGGCAGAGCTGCCCTGCTCTCTGCAGCTGAGCCCCCCTCACTGTGTGTGTGCAGGACAGACAGACAGACAGACAGGCAGAGCTGCCCTGCTCTCTGCAGCTGAGCCCCCCTCACTGTGTGTGTGCAGGACAGACAGACAGACAGACAGGCAGAGCTGCCCTGCTCTCTGCAGCTGAGCCCCCCTCACTGTGTGTGTGCAGGACAGACAGACAGACAGACAGGCAGAGCTGCCCTGCTCTCTGCAGCTGAGCCCCCCTCACTGTGTGTGTGCAGGACAGACAGACAGACAGACAGGCAGAGCTGCCCTGCTCTCTGCAGCCTCGCTGCCTGCCATAAATCCTCCCCAACGCTGCACAGCGGGTTTAGCCCGAGGGATCCTCTGCAACTGCGAGAAATGTGAGAGGGTTTGAGAGGAAACATGTAAGATTCAGATTTGAAATTAAAATGATCTGCCCCAACAACAGCGCCTGGATTTCTGCATTAAATTTTTGACATTCCAATGGCATGATACGTTCGAGTTGCTCACCCAAGATAATCCCACGCGTTTTTTTAGGAGTTAAAAATTAAAATCTGCATTGGGGTTTTTATCATACATCTTGGAAACAAGGCAAATAGAAAACTCCCAGTGCTCACCACCAGGCATCTTATCAGCAAAACTGCGGGGCTCTTTGTGCTGCGCTGCGATGACTTTGCAGCACACACTCCTGCAAACAGCCCCTGCTGCTCCCAGGAGGCACCCTGGATGCTCAGCCCCACAGATGCCACATCGTGTGTCAGAGCATCCCAAATCACACTGAGTGAGCCCCTGCACCGGATTCAGCAAACTGCTCTTGCACTACGTCTGCAGGAGCAAATGTAGGATTGAGACAAGGGCCACACTGGGGTTGTACACGCCCAGTATTTGGTTAAATCAGGAATTAGACTTCTGAGTTTTAGAGATATGAATGTCACTTAACCAAACAGAACATGAATACCCACAGGGCAGCGACCCTCTTCCTTAAAGGAAAAGACATCCAGCTTTTCCTGTGTGAGTCTTGCCAAAGACTAATTACATTATTGCTTGTTATTTGCAACAAAACATAAACATTTTCCTCATGTCCTGAGACAGCAATGACAGAGGAACACCCTCACCTCGACACACGCTGTTGTGTAGGATATACAGCACCCTGATCTAGTCTCATCCACCCACTAAATTGCTCCAAAGTTTGCTTGCACATATTCTCTGCAAGTCCAGTTTGAAGCTGCTTTCTGCACTGGCAGTACAGCGAGCAGGGTGACAGTCTAACATGGTGTCCTGCTGAGATCCAAGAATAGCAATGCCTTAAAAGGCAGCGATGTTGAGATCACAAGGAAAAGAGAATTAGGGCACAGCTGTGGAGTTCTGTAGGCTAAAACATAGACTCAATATGTCAGAGAAAATTAAATCACAAAGCTACATGTAATTTCTAGTCTCATTTGGAACTTTGCTGTAGCTGTGCAGAATTTGTGCTGGGGTCATACATGTGAGTCTCTGTGTTTCTGCACACAGAAATAAAGCATGGAATTAATTTAAAAAGAAAAAACAAAGAAGTTGAATGCCACAGTAACACAAACAGCTACATTTGGGAGGATGTGTACATGCAGCTCACACACAGGTCTGTGGGCTGCTCTGGAGGCCAGACAGCAAAGCCCCAGACCAGCCTGTGACACAGCCTCACCTGCAGCACAAAACAAAGGCAAACTGATCTGGCAGATCTGAAAAATGCCTGTTTTCCTGCAGTTGTCAGGTAAGTGAAAGGTACCCTTCCTCAAAACTGAATGTACAAAAAGTGATAACAAACTTTAGCATAGGCTTTTCCCCTTGAAGGTGCTGCATTCCTCAGAACAGTATGCAGATATAAATTCGCCAGTATTTCTTTATCCTTGAAGCCCAGCACCAGCTTCTCCTCTGAAAGCATTCAATATCCAACAGAATACAGTCCATTATCCTCTGCCAATATCTACTATCGCAATCTGTGTCCAACTAATGAATTTTCGGGGTGTCAGGGCCTGTGTCTGTCAGAGCAGGAGCCGTGCCTCGAGCCAGGAGCTTGGTGCCCTCCCAGTGCCCCCCCAGCTCCAGACAAGCCTCTGAAGGCACCGTGGCACAGCAGCACGGAGGGGTTTGGTGGCAGGACTGTGCATTCCATGGGATCCCTGGATGAAAAGCTGACCTTCAGGCAGAGCAGGAGGGGCTATCCTAGCCCAGCCTGGTCCCATGGAGCAGCTGAGCAGTGCCTCACCCCACAAGAGACCAGGCTTTACCTGACCGGCAAAATTACCTCTTTAAAAGGCTCTGAAGGCCAGGGACAGATAAGAGAGAAGATGGAGGAGATAAAGCTGCTGGTAACAAGGGAGCAAGACTGATTGGGATGAGGTGTAGATAGCCAGGCTCTCCTAAATCCCTGGTGCTTGAGCAGTACTGTGGTACAGAACAGCAAGAAAACAGAGGTTGGAAGCTGCATGTAATTACAACTGTGTTTAGCTAAGTGTATTTCCTGTGGAGATCACAGAGCAGGGCTGCACTCAAAGCTGGTGTGTTGGTATCAGCCATCCTTTGTCCCTAAAGAGGTAAATTACACCTCTGATTTGTATATAAAGTTCAATAGCGGCTAATGGCTACGCTTGAGCTGCAGACAGAGCTGTGGACTGACATCTCCAGGAGTCAATTCCTATGAAGGGCTGGTACATTAAGAGATTTTACAAAGGGGGAGAGTTCAGCAGCCAGGAGACAGGGAGGAGTGAAAACAAGCCAGGGAGGGATGCGCAGGGGCACCTGGTGAGGTCTGGCAGGGGGAGCAGGCTCGGTGGATGGGACCTGGTGCCCCTTGGCCGTGCCTGGGGAGTGCAGCCCTGCCCTCAGCAATGCAGCCAGGTGATCACCGAGGTCCGCTCCGACCCGAGCCGTTCCATGACTCTGTGACCCAACTCCTGCCGGAGTTCCAGAGCTGTGTGCACGTGGCAGAGCTGGGGAGAAGGAGGAAAGCACCACACGGGAAGGAGACACCGCAGCAGTGCGGATGAGCAGCAGGGATGCGGGAATGCAGTGATGGAGGAGAGCTGCTCTCCTCTGGGAACCGCACCGGCAAGGGTTAACGGGGCCGTTCCCGGGCGCTGCACGCAGGGGCACACGTGCACACCGCGATCTAATTAACAGAGAAAATGCCAAACGCTGCAGATGAATTGCCTTTCCCGAGCAGAGCCGTGTATTACCTGCCTTACGCACAGCCCGCTTCGCACACGCAGCGCTCCGCGCAAACCCCGCACGCGGCGCGGGGAGCGATCCCCGAGCGAGGATGCACAAGGAGGTCACCGACCCTCGGGAACATCTCCGGGAGCAGGGCACGGAGCCTCGCACCGCACCAGTGCGCTCGCCCTGACCCAGTTTCCCGCAGCATTTCTGCATAGCGACAGAGGTCCGGGCGGGACAGGCGACAGCGGGCAGCCCAGGCGCTCCCCGCTGCCACTGGATGTGCCCTGCCTCAAGCACTGCACTGGAGTGCCAGTAAACACAGGAAGAGAAGGAATTACAGCAACAACAAAAATCCTGTTCTCGTTCACAGAATATCCCTCGGAAGTAGGTGCAGGGCTGTGAGAGCGGCTACATGATTATCCATCCCGTGGATCCTCCTTGGGATGGAGGCAGGTCCATTCTGGCCAAAGCTCTTTGCTCGTTTTTGGCTGGTCTGGGCATTCCTGTTGCCCTGAACCATTCCTGCCCTTTCACTTCCACCGAAAGGAATCCTATTTATTGAGCCACCCAGAAGATTACAATTCCTTCATTCCCCCCAGCCAAAGCTCTGATGCTGTGAGGAAATGCATTTTCCCACCCCGAGCCCCACACCCCTCACATACTGTCCTATTTCCTACTCCCTCAGTCCCTATGGAATTACAGTGTATTGACTGCAGATATACTGGCTGTTCTGATGTCATCTCCAGGCTTTTTCTTTTTAATTTTTTTTTTTCCCTAGGTGAAGCATCTTTATTTCCTCTGTTCTGAAATTTTGCGCTGAAACTATAACAAGCCAAAAATCTCTTCAATGGGAAATTTCACAAACGGAGGATTATGACTTCAGCTTCAGAATAAGCAGCAGGAGCAGATGGAACTCTTCAGAAACAATGATTCCATTTTCATGCAAATTTCCTTAGTAGTTAAAAAAAGACGACGAAGAAAAAAAACCACCAAGATATCAGAATGGTCTCTAAATGGAAGATTTTTGAATGATGCTAAAAGCAAAGGGCTGGTAGCTCTCCAGAGTCCCAAGCATTTTAGCAGCAGCCAGGGTGAAAAAAAAAACCCGTGACAAACTAAACCCAGACTCCATCCCCACTCAGAGTCAGGATAAGGGAAAGGGAAAATGGAGTGCATGTGTATTTGAGTTTTTATGATTTTCAACATCCTCGGCTTTGTGCTAATGCACACTTCAGAGCTAATTCTTATGCTCTTTAGGAGCACAGGCTTCATTCATGAAGCAGCATGACAAAAATTCTTTATCCACTTGATGACTACAGAAGGTGACAGGCGCCGAGAAGCAGGCAGCCACGGGGACCCTGTCAGAGTGCTAACCTGCAGCGCTCCTCCTGGGAGGACAGCGCTCCCCTGATTGCAGCAACACAGGCATGCATATTTCATAGCCCCAGTGTGGAAACCGAGCCAATTCTTTTGTTATTAATACTGGCAGCACACCCTAAAAAACAAATAATGCGCAGAGTTAGCAGACCCTGGTTTTGGCTCTTATACTGACTTCTCACTCGGTTTTGGTCTTGTGCCTCGATTTCCCCCTTGTGTTTA
This sequence comes from Onychostruthus taczanowskii, assembly GCF_017590055.1. Taxonomy (NCBI): domain Eukaryota; kingdom Metazoa; phylum Chordata; class Aves; order Passeriformes; family Passeridae; genus Onychostruthus; species Onychostruthus taczanowskii. The sequence continues at coordinate 10,220,892 of NW_024499796.1, forward strand.
CTCCCCAGGCGAGGGAATTCGAGCTCTCAGGGAGGTGAGGACAAGTGGCTTTGCCCAGCAGAGCGGGAGTGTGCCACGCTGCAGTGCCAGCCGCTGTCCCGCGGTGCATGCATGCAGCGCACGCTCTCGGTGCAGTACGCAGTACCTCAGGAGGCCCAGGGAGCTGCACTTGCACAGGCCACTCTTCTACACTGAGGTTTAAAGCTGGAGCAAGCCCCACGCACAGGGGAGCAGGAATGCAGCAGCCAGTGCTGTTTGGCAGGGGGAATGTGCAGCCAGGCCCCTCCGGAGCAGAGCTGCAGCCACCAGGACGGCTCCTTGGACCAGCCCCTCCAAATCCAGGATCCCTCCTGCCACAGCTGCTCCCTGATGCTGCTCCTGATGTTTTGCAGTGAGGCTTCGTAAGTGCCCATCAATTCTATCAAACAATTTGTATCTTAGTTTCACATTGATTTTTAAAATTAATTTTATCCTTCCTTTTTCATGCAAAAGGGATACAAATTTGGCTTCGAATAAGGCTGCCAAGAGCAAAGGCCTCTGAGCCATGTGTTCAATACCAAGAATACTTCTGTTTAATCCCATTCTACCTACACTTATCCCTTTCATCATGTCACTGGCCAAATCTTTTCACTTTGAATTTGCTCTCAAGCTGAATCTCTTTCCTTCCTCATCAAGTTAGATAGATTTAAGCAATGACAGCTACCAAAAGGACAGAGCACATACAAAATAACTCCAAAAATGGGCTCAACAAGGTTTATTTCAATCTCTTCCCTTGCTTACTTCTTAGTAGAAGGATGTAAAGCAACAATTTCCTCACTTAATCCCTGCTTGACCCAAATTAACTTTTTCCAAACTATTTTCTTAAATAATTTCTTTATAGTCTTGCCTGAATGAACTTGACAATAGGCATATCTCAGTCTCCCAAGGAAAGGAAGAGAAGAGCACTGGGCAGGGATAAGAAGATAATTTAGCTGTTCTGACCAGCACAGTGCTGCACATTGGGGTGCTGGAAGAGGACAGATTAACACTCTGGATTTCTCTTTATTTCTCAATAAAGATGACACAGGAGGGAAAAAAGACACATATCCTTTAAGCCCCCACTTCTTCAGCTGCTGGTCTTTGTGGTATGAAGAGAAATGAGACCCATCTGCCCTGGGTCTTGCCTGTCTGGATCAGCACATTGGATCTGACCAGACTCATGGGAAGTCTTCCTTCCTCCCTCCCCTGTTTTGTCACAGCCTTTCTCCAGGATGGGAGCTGCCAGAAAGACTCGAGGCTAACTGGGGGAAGCACAAGGGAGCACCGGCATTGCCTCTCCTTCAGATGCCTCAATGGAGCTCACTTCCCAACGGGAAAGGATGTTTTCCACACATTTAGTGAAACACGGTTCCAATTTAGCAATCGCCGTGTTCAAGCTACCGAGCAGGACTGAGTGTTTTGAGAATGAGAGCAAAATAATTAGGGCGAGCCTCAAAATATTCAAGCGGCTCAAACATGTGAAGATCACCTCTGATGTGGGGACAGAAGGAGGCACCTGGAGGTTGGCACGTGGTTGTGCCAAAACCCTGCTCCCTTTTCCAAACCCTAACATTTCAGATTTGAGGAATTCTATGGTATTTCTGCTAATCTTAAAATGGGTTCCACAGCTGTTCAGATACCTTGTAAAGCCCACATTACCCTCAAAATCGATCTTATGGATTCATTTTTATTTTTCATAAATATGATCAAAGATACCATGTGTTTTTCAGTCAGAAGCCCACTCTTACCTCAGCAAGCACCGAAATACATATTTTAACAACTGCATCAGCTATGCTTCAGGAGTGTAACTAAATGACTCCAGAAATGAAAGACAATCCTCAAAAGAGGAGGCAGACAGGAAGCTGTCTGGGAGCTGGAGAAGTTACTACAAGGGTGATTGTGGGCAGAATGGACAGCAGGTAGGAGTGATCTCCTTCACACTGATGCCAGGGAGCTGGGAACCTCTTCATCCACATCAATGGCAGCTTGTGTGACAGTGATACAAGCCTGGGTCACCATTAAAGCAGCATTTTTTTTTTTCTTTTTCTTTCCAAATCGCTTCCTTTTGGATGAGTTCCATGTAACTGTCATTTGTTTCCTCATTCCATTTTCATTTTCCATTTATACATTCATCCAGCCCTTGAGGGGGAATTCTACAGAAATCCGTGTCAAGCATGCCCACAAGGGCCCTCTGACCCACCCCTCCCACTCCTCCGTGTCCCTGCTAGTGCCATCGTGGCACAGCTGAAAAACTCAACAAACTTGACCAGCAAAGGGCAGGAATTGCCAGCACTGTGGCTCCTTCCCTTCACCCCTCACCTGCAGCTGCCCCAGGGTGCTGGGGCTGCCAGACCACCAAAGCACAGGAGCCCAGAACCAGCAGTGGCTCCTGCAAGCTTTTTAGCAGCAGTAAAACACAGAGAGAAGAGCCACGCGGTGTTGGAGAATGAGAGCCTGTCCCGAGGGGCAGGATCACGGGTCAGAAGGGAGCTCAGGAGCCACCCAGCCCAAACTCCCTCCAAGGAGGGCGTGCAGGGCCTTGGACTCCCCTCTCAAAATGCACTCAGAGAAGAGGAAAAGGTCAGCGACTGAAAAAAAGCAGAGGAAAAAAAAGGCAAAGAAGCCTGGAAGAGAATGAGAAGAGAAAATACAGCACAGACATGGACATCTCCCCGCTGCTCAGCCTGGGCTCCCTCTGAGAACACTTGACAGAAACAAAGTTAGTGCATCTTAGTGCATCTCCAGAGACATCCCAGTGTCTCGTTTCACCGTCCCAGCACAGGGAAAGGATGCAGACCAGTTGCGGGAGCAGCTCTGAGTTTTGTCAGTGTCAGGCCACTGAAACTAGCCAGGCAGCGCAGCTCGTTCATCATCAGGTGGTCTCACTGAGAACGTGCTTTGAAGTGTCTGATTCCGTCCTGCCACAGAAACGGCGGCGGCTGCTCTCTGCTGAAGAACGGAAAGGAAACAAACACAAGCGGCGAGGCTGCTCGGGGCTCGGTTTGGAGCCGCCGAAGGGCTTTGGAAGGGCTGTGCTGCCGCTCCAGGGGACAATCCCGAGCTTTCCCAGGAGCCCGCAAGGCGCTGCAGCCGCTCTCTGACACCCACCAGGTGCCTCCAAGCGCCAACACGAAGCGGCCCGGCGCTACCGCCGGCTCTGCCGTGACCCAGTTTCCCAGCGGCCCAGAACGCCCGAGGATAACCCGGGCGGGGACTCGGGGGCCGGCGGAGCAGGCCCGGCGGGTGGGTGACAGCCCCGCGGCGCTGCGGGGCCCGGCGGGGGCTCNCCGCCGCCTCAGCGCCCCGCCCGCGCCGCGCCGGGCTCCGCCGGTTACAGCGGCGAGAACTGCCGGGCCGTCCGCATCCGCCGCCAACTTTGGGGAGAGCGAGCCCAGCGCGGAGCCGCAAGCCGGGAGCGCCCCGCCAGGTAAGGCGTTAATCCGAGTCCCGGCGGGCCGGGGGGAGCCGCCGGAGGGGCGGGGGTCGCGCTGCGCCCCGACCTGCCGCCAGTTGGTTTTTTTTTTATTATTTATATTTTATTTTTCCAGTCTCATTTCTGCACGTGCTCCTTTGTTCTCCAACAGAAGCGCTTTTTTTTTTTTTTCATATATGTGTATATATATATATATCCGTTAATGTAACGCAGCTGGAGCAGCCGCTCCCCGCCGGTACCGGGGGAGGGGGAACAGGCGGCAGCTCCCCCTTATTCCCCCCCCGTCCCCTCCCCGCTTTATTCCCTCCTCCCCCGAAGAAGAAGGAGAAACTCGAGCGATTCCGCAGCGCTGGAAGTTGCTCGCGGCTGCGGGTCGGTAACCAGACACGCGTGTCGCCCGAGGGCTGGCGGGGAGGAACTGAGCCAGACGGGGACACAAAGGAGGGGGGCAGCCCCAGACACGCCGTCCCCGCCCCGCGGCGGCAGCGCCCGGCACCGCCGAGAGCCGGGCGGGGACGGCGAGCGGGGAGAGGATGCCCCCGGTGCCCCCCTTTTGTCTGGCTCCGGTGGCACCTGCGGGGGCGAGCGCTCGGCCGCCCCGCCCGCGGACCGTGTCGCGACCGGCGACGGATTGGCGACAGTTGTGGTGGGAGAGGGCTGAGACAGCCCCGCTCTCGGCGGCTTGGTTCTGTGGCCGTGCAGGGCTCGGTGCCGTAAGCCTCGTGTTAATTAACAAAATCATTAAAAATACGAAAAGAACTGCAATAAAATGAGCCCCCGATGTGCGGTGTTCCACCGGTTCTTGCTCCATCACACGCGGAATTTTTATCGGAACTTGCTCTAAAAGAAATTTAACATATTTGCTCCCAGACTGTCGACAGTGATTAGCTGTGCCGATTGCGATGAACTCAGTACAATATCTAAAAGAAATTTAATGTATTTGCTCCCCCAAACCATCTGCAGCGATTTACTGTGACGATTGCAATGGGCTGTGTATACGATATCTAAAAGAAATTTAACTTCTTTTCCCCCAAAATCCTCTGCAGTGGTGCTTGGGCTTCTGTGCATGATAAAAGATGTTCAGCATACACTTAAAAATCTGATATTTTCTAAGAAAATAATTTTCATAAACTTTTCCTATCGTTTCCTCAGCAAAAACAACCCATTATGAAACCTCTAAGTAGAATTCTTCCACAAGTTTAGCAAGTTGAGAAGGGGACCATTTACCCTCCTTGTTTTGTCCAGGAATGCGAGATAGCATATTTTGAAAGTTAATAAGTATTAAAAGCCACGAGGAGCATCAAAAGTGTATTTCCCAGCGGCGTGCTGGCCGCGGCGCGGAGCAGCCAGCGCAGCGCCTGCAGCTCCACGCAGAGCAGAGGTTATTCACATGGCTGTTGGAGAAACTCCATTCATATCTCTGACTACCTGGATTTGAATAGAAACCAGACAGCAATTCTTTGGTCCCAGCCACTATTCGCCCCGCTGGACAATAGAGATTTGTTAGCACACAGGCACAAGCCCTGGGACACAAAGCTGGAGGCAGCAGAGATAGGGGCTTCACTGCACAGGAAATTACAGCTTTTGATGCACTGTTGGCAGGTCTGTCGGTTCAGAACAGCAACATGCCTGTGCCATGTTTAAGAGCTCCTGACTGCCATTTTTAACCACCTAGAATGTCATAAAAGCTTTATTGTCGCAGTACATAAAATCATGAAGTCCATATGGTTACTTTTCAGCTGCCCTGGGTCTGGAAGGCAGAAGCACGATCTGGCTGGAGATTTTAATTTGGGGGGGGGGCGTGGGGGAGAATTAGAATTTGAGAACAAAAAACCTCAAAGTGTTTATAAAAGCAGAGATTTGTTACCGAGGCAGCTGATGTCCAGCCTGAGATGGGGTGGTGTTCTAATGGACTAGGTTTAGTGGTGGCTCTAAGGGGACGTGGCTGGGCAGCTTATTTCATCTTAAAAGGTCCAGTAAATTTACTCCACGCAGCTCCAGTACCAGCTGTGGAGAAGAACATTGTTCAGTTGTGTCAACTTGGCAAACACAAAAATAAATCAGAAAAACCAAACCGCTCAGTGTCTGGTACCTCCCATTTCCCCTACTTTCCCCCCAGTCTGGAGTTAAAATGAGAACTGCTCGGAGACTGGGCTTTAATCTGCTGATTGGAGCCAATGAGCAGAAATTATCGAGATTAGAAAACCAACCAGAGGGTTTTATTAGCTGAGAAGCCAGCCCCTCGCTGTGCGCGGCGCCGGGGCTCGGGGCAGTCCCTGCCCAAAGAGCGGCAGGATTGGGGCTGGTCCTTCTCTCTTTTTGTGTTTTTCCATAAATCCTACCTCCCCTAGCACCTCAGAGCCAGATGAAATAGCCGGTGCAGCGGGCTTTTGGACTGTTTGGACCCGCACAGTGCGAGGGTGTCTCTAGGTGGGAGCCTCGATGCAGCACGACTGGGGTGACTTGGCTCTCCTTCAGCCAGCAAAAACAATGAAAGTGAGAGTTGTGAATTACATGTGGGAAGTGTGTGTTTGTTATGAGCTGCAGCCATGCAAAGCATCATGAAATACAGAAACAAACACTGGGCTGTTAAGCATGTTTTTATCAACGCTCCTGGTGTGGAGCTCAGGAAAAGGGGAAGCCAAACCCTGGGCTGTTTGCTGCCATTAAGCATGTTTTTGTCAACGCTCCTGGTGTGGAGCTCAGGAAAAGGGGAAGAATTTTAAAGCAAGGAAAGTTCCAGGAGACACCTGAGAGTAATGCTCTGCACCAGCCCACCAGGCAGATGATGGACTTGCTTCCACTGGTCCTTTGAGCAAAGAAGGGCAAAAAAAGGCTGGATGACTAAAAGAACACGCTTCTAAAAAAGGTGCTTCTTGTACAACTAACAAGCACTCGTACATGCGAGGGGCCAGCTCATGGAATTTTCAGCTGCTGTTTCAGGACATTAAAAATATAAATGTGAATGAATGTAAATACTTTTCACAGGAGTCAGTTTTGTCTGAGTAATTATATAACTTCCTTGAATTCTCTTCCTCATGGAGTACAATGGCTTGGGTGTATTACTTCTCAGTAGAACTTAGCTTGATTGCAATCTAGCCCAATTCTTATCACCTATTTTGATTTTTTTTTTCTTGCTGGTACTGACAAGCCCAGAAGGACCTACCTAAAATAGGCCTTCGAACAAAAACATTACCATTTTTAATAAATGTTGAGGATATTGATGGCTCTATCTACAGCACACTTTTAGATGAAATTCCATGGTATTCTTAAAATGCAGCAACCTTTTCTGTTACCTGTAAGACTGCTAATACTTAATATTCATCCAGATGCTAATGTTAAAACCTACCCCTTGAAAGTGCTGTCTAAAAAAAAAATGTGCTGAAAAGTTAAATTCAGTCCTTGCAATTGGGTCGTAAGATTTTGAGTACCTGTTAAGCACACAGTTCTGAATGGAAACCAGACCATTATAGGTAGGCAAGAAGCACTTCTGCTTAATGGAAACAGCCATAAGGGGAATGTCTGGGCATGACCCGCCCCCAGCAACTCAGCCTGGACACGGCAATAATCCCATCAGGCACATAAGAAAAGGATGCTGATGGCTCTTCTCATGTGGTCAGGGTTTATTTGAACTGCACATAGAAATAACAGATCATTCCAAAGTCAGTGTTCACAACTCCAGTTACAGCTATTCCAAGGGAAAGCTTATAAAGCCTGAAGCACTGTCACAGCCACTGACAGCCCTGGAAGTTGCAGCAGATGCAGAAGAGCAGCGCGTGCATAATCCAACCATTAATAGATGGTATTGCATTACAGGGTTGGTTGCCAATAAAAATGCGTCAGGTATGCTGAGATCTCACAATACGCTTGGCAATTTAACAAAAAATGTGGAATCCCAAGAATTTCATTTTATCTTAATAATAGCCAGCAGATGCTGTAATCGTTTCAGACCCACAGTGTTGATTAATAGTGCTCAACAGTTTCAAATGTTAAGAACTCAAAAGATAACAGTTGGGTGTTTTGATATAATATGGAAGCATGTGTTTCCCTAAGAAGCACCATGGACACAGAGGTGGATGACATCACCTTTTCAAACAGACTTCAGTCATTCCTGCCCTCCCTGTTCTGCCTGAGAGTAGCTCAAACCATCTGCAGCTGCCCTGTACCATAACACAAAGAAATGAACCCAGTGCCAGCAATGACCTGGGTAAAACTGCACATTTCTGAGTGCTGAGTGCTGCATCTCGAACCCAGGAACCCTCCTGCATTAGCAGTTAATTGTGTGGGAATGAATATTGCAGCAAGCCTGGGCATGGGAATTCTGCTGCCCGGTAGCGGGTCCCTTTCCACCATCACAGCTTTGGGATCCTGCACAGTTTGGGTTTGCAGCACCACGCCGCTCAGCCCTGCGGTTAACCCGTGTTTCCCTTGGAAAGGCCGGGCTGTGTGGGATGGATGCCCAGCTGCAAGGGCTGGGTGGGCACGGGCAGCACACTCATGGCACTGCCAGCTCAGAGTGAGCCCAGCATACAGGGGACAGGGGCTGTGTGCTCCGGGGTGGGGACAGGGACTCTGTGCTCTGGGGTGGCTCCAGCCCAGGCAGGGTGAGCCCAGCATACAGGGGACAGGGGCTGTGTGCTCCAGGGTGGCTCCAGCCCAGGCAGTGGTGGCAGGGGACAGGGGCTCTGTGCTCCAGGGTAGCTCCAGCCTGGGCAGTGGTGGCAGGGGACAGGGGCTGTGTGCTCTGGGGTGGGGACAGGGGCTCTGTGCTCCAGGGTGGCTCCAGCCCAGGCAGTGGTGGCAGGGGACAGGGGCTCTGTGCTCCAGGGTGGCTCCAGCCCAGGCAGGGTGAGCCCAGCATACAGGGGACAGGGGCTCTGTGCTCCAGGGTGGGGACAGGGGCTGTGTGCTCTGGGGTGGGGACAGGGGCTCTGTGCTCCAGGGTGGCTCCAGCCCGGGCAGGGTGAGCCCAGCAGTGGCACAGGCAATGCTGATCCAGTGCAGGCACATTGGAACTCAGTGAGCAAGGCATCCATCCCCAAAATTCTATCAATACATTTACTGATTCTCAGTTTGCTGACAAAATCAGTTTATAGTTCTCATGGAAAATACCTTGTCATGAGTATTCAAGGCTTTCCTACTTTGCTTTTTCCAAGCTTTGAGGACTTGAGCATTAGAGCACACATCCATCCCTCTGTTCCCATGTACAAGTCCACAGTGCCTGTGTAAATAGTGCTACATCTTGAGTCTGGTGTCACGAACAAAAATGATTCATCTGGTCTAGAGCAGAAGTGGTCAGGGTTTCACCAGGCACTGCAATTCCCAGTCTCCCATGTTTCCCTACATTTCCAGCTGCACGCACACCAGTGCCCTGGAGTGGCAGCAGCTCCATTTACATAACCAGGGCTGGGTACCCCGGGGCTCAGGCTGGAGCTGAGCCCCCAGTGCAGGCAGGGAGAGACTCTCACCTCTCTGGGAAGGCTGCTCCTCCCTGGGGAGGCTGGGGGAGCCCAGCAGGGCAGCCAGGGTACAGAGGGTGCTTATGTGACAGACAGAAAACCCTCCCCTGCAACTGGCTGTGATCAGTGGCTCTTCCTACTCATATTTATCTCTTTAGGTAGAGCCTCAAATTCTAACTGTTAAGATGATCAACACATTTGCAGACAAGGTTCACATTAAAAAGGTCCTAGTTACAAAACAGAATACATGCAAGTTTGCCATATATTATTTTCTGCTAAAGATTTAAATATCATGTGGCTTTAGCTTTCTTTCTGTTCACTGAATATCAAGGTCAATTAGGAATGATGTCTGGCTAGTACTCTCAGAGCAGATTAGACAGTTGCATCAAAAACTAGGACCATGTATAGGTCATCTGTTACTGTGACCTAGATTTCTGAGAATCTGTTCAATTTGTTTTATTGAAAATGTGATCCTTTCTCAGTTCTGCTTCTCATAGCAAACCTTTCTGTAATAGCAGAAAATAGCTTTATTAGATACTTAGAGACATTGCTTACTACTTCTGCTAAGACACAAAGAAAATCAAATCCATGCAGCAGACCTGTGCCTGTCATCCATTTAATTTTAAAATAACTTAAGGTTCTGAAAGGCTTATGCCTTATAATCTAAAGCATTTGGTCCACATGCCAAATACTAAGCAGTCTGAAATACATAATAGCTTAGCTCCAGCTTTGTTTGCCCTATTTAATTCATTTTTTGCCTTCAGTAACCAGTGTGTAGATGCAAGATTTTTGCAGACTACTTTGGAAAAGAAGGAAGTACTGAAATATTTGAGTGAGGCTGTTTTGTCTGTACCTGTGTGAGCTTTGTGGTGCCCTGGGAGGAGAGTTGGTGTGGATTGCCCAGATCCCAACCCCGCCTGTTTACTGAGGATGAGGATGGTGCTGTCTGAATCCTGACACTTCACAGTACATCCACCTATGCTTGCTGGGTTGTCATTCTGAAACCACATAAAAGCAGATTTCCATTTGGAACATTTGAGCCAAATTTCCTCTCCTCTCACAGCTCTTAATTGTTCCAGTAGAAAGCAATTACTAGAACAGAGCCCATGCAAACCCCGCTGCTGGTGGTGTAAGTACTGGCCAGAGGGAACACAAGAAGGTGTACCTTAAAATATCAGAAACCATTTTCTAAACACCAGTGAGTTCAGTGTAAAAGAAAAACTACAAAAATATTGATTTGACTGCAGAACTCAAAATCCAAAGACCACCAACCAAATGCGAGCATTATTGTCATCATCAGTAGCTGTGGCTTCATCGTGCTGGGGTACAAAGCACGTCTGGAACAGCTGTGCTCTCATCACACCCCAGGACAAAAGGTCGGTCATACCATCAAACATCAGGAGAAAGGGCACCAAAAAAGAAAAGAAGCCAATAGGCTGAGATTCACAAATGAAAATCTGTGGTATGTCCCTCCCTCCCTCATACGGCAATCTTAGGAAATCTGTTCCCGTTTTTTCAAAATTCTAAAGCCACTTCTACCAACTCATCTGAATTTTATACTACTTTCATATTCAAACTTTTATGTGCATCTCACAGCACACTGGGACCAATTTGTTTTATAGGCAAGATAAAACCCTGCAATATTTGGTGACGTTATCCAAAGATCATTCTTCTAAATGAACACAAGTACATTTTCTCCTTTTTGTTTCACATGATGGCTGCATTTAAATAGGCTAAATGTATAATTCAGAGAAGAATGGCTGAGTTCTGCCCACCTGGGGGTCCTATGCACATCCATCCAATATTTAAAAGCACGCAAAAGCAAAGAAATTAAATATATAAGAGGTGGGGGAGGAAGTCTTTCTTCCAACGGAATATTTGCCTGGTAACCAGATAGAAGAGACTGCCTCTTTTTTTACCCCCAAATCACAGTTAGTTGTTCTACAAGTCTTTGAAGACACTTCTATTTTAACTGTTAACACCTGAAGGAGCAGTTCAAGATGTGCTGCTGTGGCTGAGCCACACGCAGTGGGAGGAAAGTCTCACAGAAACTCAGCTGAAGCTCTGGAGCCAACACTGCACGTTCAGACCACGCGTAAACAAAGCTGAATGAATTTGGTGTGAGAATGGGGAAAAAAGAGCAAGGAAACACAGTGGAAATCCATCCTGGTGTGGATGGGAGCATGCTGAGGGTGTGATGCTCCCCTGTGAGCCCTGAGCACATCCATCCAGACCTTGTGGTACCTGCTGGAGCTGACTGGGAGTGACCACAGCCAGAAGAAGGGAGCAGGACCTTGCAGAGGTTCAGTGAGATCAGGGCACTTGTTCTGTGTGGCACCTGCTCAGCTCAAGGAGGACGCTCCTCATGGAAAGAGTAACAGGCTTCCAGCTAAGCCAGATGTTGGCAGGGGATAAGAAATCTCATAACCTTTGCGAGGAGGATGGGGAGAAAGCCACGCAAGGATTCATTTTCCTGCTCATTACAATGTCATCATCATGTCATTTTCTTTGCTTCAGTTCTATACAGTTACTGGAAGTAAAATCTTTATTGCAGTGATTGTATTGTGAAATGGAGTCTTACAAGGTGGCAGCATAAAACTGACCTGGAGGTGCCACACTGCCAAAACTGAGCCAAAAAGTGAGATTTTACAGGTGTTTCTTTTGAGAAGAACTTCTAATCTTGAAGTCTATCAGATGGATTATAAAGATGAAAACCAGGAACTAATTATCTTCAAAGGGACAGTTATCAATGAATCACAAGGAGACATTATGATTATGAAAAGCAAATTCTCCATTTGATCCCTCTCCATCCATACTGCTTCCCAAGCAGATAACCTAAGTTTCATCCATATGGAATTGCTAATATTCCAAACAGAGAATCAAATATTAAAGTCCCAATTAGCATATTTTTTAAAAAATCAGTATTTTTATAGTGTTGTGTATGATCAGTGTGTGAACAGGGACACATGGCAGCAGTTCCATGGGGGTCACGTCCCTGGTCTGAAGTCACAGGAAGCCATCTCAACAAAACAGACCTCAGATTTTTCTCCCAATCACTTTGAACCATATTTTCCCCGTGTTTGCCCATTACAAGTGCAGGTTCTGGGCACATCTTCAGTATTTCACAGGGGAAAACTGAAGTGATTGCTGTGAAACACATCCAGGGGTGGGCACCATGCTGGGGTGAGCCACCCAATGCACTGCCCACCACAGCCAAGGAGACCTTCACTCCAAACCCAGCGTTCTCTGCCATTATCCAGTCACATTGACATCCAGAAACAATGACAAGGGAACCTCAGCTGGACTCGTGGGACCACAGGAGAAGCAGTGGTGCTTCCTGCCCTCCCTGCCCTGGCAAAGACCAGCAAGCCCAGCTCCTTCCAACCTCAGCACAACAAGGCAATTCTCTGCCACACAGGAACTAATTTTTGTGAAGACTGTCAGACTGATGATGCTGCCAGCAATTTCTAAAAAGCTAAAAGGAGGAAAACAATCTCAATAACAGAATCGTCTGCAGTTAGGATCATCTCTCTCCTTCCCAAAACAGGCACAGGAACTATGCCTGAATTCACAGCTAATGGGAAATCTTTTGATCTTCACAGACACAAAGCTGCCAGCCAAGAAGAGCAGTCAGCACAGGGGGACCTTCTGAAGAAGCACTTATCCTAAATTCACCACCACAATAAATGTGCCACATCCTGGCTCTGGAGCAGCACAGTCCTCAGTGATGAAGACCTGTGAGCATGTTTAGTACAGCAGAAAAGACAATGTTATTTATATCCCACAAAGCTGCTTACCCAGCCTTAGATGTGCCCAGCCCACAGTGCAACTGCAGGAACCCATCAGGAGGACACCTGAGATTCCTCTCCATTGAAAGTGATGGGTCTAACACAGCCAATCATCTTCATGGCAACAAATGTTATCTTAAAAGACAGGGGATAAAAGTTCACAGGAAAGCTGTGCAAATTCATGAAAAGCAAAATGCATTCCTGGTGACTGAACACACAGAAGTCTGTCTCCAGAAGTCTGTGTGTGTTGAAAAATGTCTGGAAGACAGGAGATGATTAGCAGGAAATATGCAAGTTTCTTCTCCTTGTACCCTTCTCCAAACATCCATTAGCCACTGGTTTGATTTTATTTTAAGAATCAGAACTGCTTTATTGATTACAGCCAACAGCTGCAATTCAGCAGTGGTCCCAGACATCCAAAGTAGTTTTTTCCCAACAAAGACAATTTCTGAAGTTGTGTGAAATGAGATGACAACACCATTACTGAGACATCCTGCGCTGAGGTCATTTTGTTCCGGTCCAGGTACAAACAGTTCATAAATGGAGCTCCCTCCAAACCCATCCCTCTTGTCTGCTCAGGACAACATCCCCGGGGCGCTGGGAAGCTCTTCCAGTGCTGAAGAAGCTCCTGATCCCCTCCCTGAGCTCCTTGGGGAGATGTGTGGGGCAGGCAGGGCTGGAGACATCACGTGCTGATCCCTTCACCTCGCACAGACCAGCTCTGCAGAAGGACAGCGAGCTGGGCTCTGACCCAGCATCACTCCTGTCTCAGTAGGTCAGCAAGGAAGCCCCTGCCCATGGTTGTGTCTTCTAGCCCCCCCCCAGCAAGGAAATTTGACAACTGCTTCCTTTAGGAGGTCAAAGGAGATTGGGAGTTTGATTCTGAGAGCGTGTGTGTTTGTTCTAGAAACATAAAAAACAAGTTTCACTTTAAAAACGCATCTATTTCACCATTTTGATAGCTCAGAAAGAGTTTGGTGAAGCACCTGAAAAAACACAGGGCATCGCATTACTCAAGCTGGGATGTCAGACTGCAAGAACATTCAGAATAGCTCATTCATAAATGCCTTATTTTAAAATTTTTGGGGAAAAAGAATCATAACCAAAATAATTTTACTTTACTTTTCAATTGAAATCACTTGCTGACTCTTAGCCTAGCATTTTTCAAGCATGAGTGTCTAATTTTCTTGCAAAATCACATCCCAACAGGTCAAAAAAGCTTTCCAATCTTTCATATGCTCTTGAAACACAAGTTGGTGCCTTGAGTTTGAAGACTCAGACCATTTTTCCCTGCTGACACCCACTGGCAAGGTTCTGCTTCCCTGCTGTGAGGCCAGACCCATTCCCAAACCCAGGGCAGGGTTGTTGTGCTCTAACTGGCTCAGGTGTGCAGGTAAAGATGTTAGGAGACAGGACAGAACTCCTGAGCCTTCACTGGTTTACCTCAGAGAACCTTATTTTCCTGGTGACAGTCTTTAATTGCTCTCCACTGAAAACTTTCAGAAACCTGCTCAGCTCAGTGATGTCTTCAGGGCCAGAACTGGCTGAAGCATCCATCCTTTCAGCAGTTCCAGGAGAACTAAATGCAGATGCACCAGCCTGTGCTGCTGTTCAATATTTCATTGTTTGCACAGTAGTAGGAGTCAGATTGTGCACACACATGCAGTTAATTATCTCCGTGGGCCCAGCCCTTTATGCTCACACATGGTCTGTATTCCTTCTTCCCAAACATGGAGCTTTGCATTCAGCTGTACCAAAGCATTCACTTGCTTTATCTAGAGATCCAAATCCGTGTCACTCTTGTGTCTAAAACCCCAAACCTGCTGATATGGGATATGCTGTGTTTCCCCCAGGCCTGAAGCCATGCTTTAGGATGTGGCCAAGTCATTCTAAGGCTGCGCCAACTGGATCAAGTTCCCACTTGGAATTGCATTTAGACCTCCCCATTTGTCATTTGTTAATCCTTTTAACATTTGCCACAGCAAATTTGTATCATACCAGTTTAAATTGTCATTCAGTATTAAGTCAAACACCTTACAAAACTCTAGGGTATGTTGCATCCACAAGCAAGCTTGTCAACTTAGAATGAGATCAAAAGAACTTGGTAAGTTCTCCCTAAATTGCTGGAAACTGGTACTAACAGCATTTCTCCCAGGTTCCAGAAGAGCTCTGCATCTGTTTTCTCTAGGATCATCATCACAGCACTGTGTTCTAAAAGGGCAAATGGAGCAGATTGGTGACTTTCTCCCCCAGTTTTGTGTAGCCCCCAGACTTGTCAAGTAGTAGTCCCAAGGAATTTTGGATAGTTAAAAATAATCTCCAGTGCTCACTGTAGAAGACTGCTGAATGTGAAGTGTTTGGCCATGGCATTGCTAGTTAAACACTCACCCCAATTTCAGTGAAACAGCAATAACTAAAATTACTGGCAGCAATTCCATGCTCTTGTCTCCCCAAGGGGTGTTTGCATGCTTACCCTGCTGAAGTCATTTACCTCTACAAAGAAAACACATTTTTATAATACAATTAAAGCTTGTTCCAGGACAAAGCAAATGTGCTTGCACATGGCATTTGTGTGGATGCTCCAGGCAGGCAGGAAGACTCTGTCATGTGCTGAGGAGAATCCTGGCCCCAGTTTCCTTCACTGGGGTCACACACCTCCCTCATGAGAGTCACAGCTACAGCACAGGGGGTGGGAGGAAAAGGAAAGCTGTTTTACTACCAGATGCATATATAAAATTTATTTAGTGATACTTTAGGGCAGTGCTGTTGGGATTCATGCCCTGCTAAATAAAAGCTTATTGTGAGGAGCCTGTAGAATGATTGGATTAGGGTGTAAGAATTGTTCAGGCACCATAAATACAATGAGCACAAGAAACATGCACCAAATCAACTCAGTCCTGAACAGTTGCCTCTTACAAACAGCCTAACCACTGTGTTTCAGGGTTTGTATGCAGATTTTGAGGAAACCACTTTGTTCATCCAGAAACCCATTCTCCAGTGTAATTTGAAAGAAAGCCCCGTGTGCTCTGAATGTTCAATACTTCCACTCACAGCAAAGGCCTTGCTCAGCAGTCACTGCCTCCTGGACCCCTGTCAGCATCTGGGGAGGGTCCACTTCATGCTTTTATCACAACAAAAAATAATAATTAAGGAATTACAACAGAGGTGGCAGTCAGGTCTAGTTTCAGTGCTTCCCAGGTGAAAAAAGTCTCAGGGAAAGGGAAGGTATGTTGAAGGTTCAGTGCAGACCATAACTTTTGGAGTGTGCCTTGCACATATTGCCCATTACAGTTTCCAGAGAGCTATTTTATCATTTCGGAGTCTGTCCAAAAAATCTGATGGAGAGCTTTGAACTTTGCAAAGGGGAAGGAGTGTGCAGCCAGGATATAGAAATAACATGTACAGTTTAACTTACAGTAGAAATTCAGGCTCTGAAATTGTGATACAAGAAGATGAAAGTTCCTACCTCGAAGGTCAGTGGAGGGATAAAGGAGGAAGAAGTAGTAAATCGTGAAAAAAAAACCCTCTCTCACAATGTCAATTTAAATATAAACACACTGTTTTGGTTTGTTAAAACCGAAATTTCATGCTTGACTTGAACTGAGTTTCCTTGATTTATGTTATACCTACCACATGTAGTCACCCTTCACACTGGGACACTCCTGAGGCTTAACACTCCAGGCTGAGCACTGCTTGTGATTAATTCAAATTGTCTTTGTTCTTTCCACCAGCTCCTACTCCAAATGATGGCAAGAAAAAGGTGAGACTAATTTTTGGAGAATTCTTTTGATTTTCGCTATCAGCTGATGTTTAATGATACCATTAAAATCAATCAGTTTAAGTGCAGGCTACAAACTGTATTCCTGAGCAAGATTGCTTCAAGTACTTCATTAGACAATACATTTACTGTTAAATTACATGTATCAGCTCAGGATATTCAGAGAGAAACTGTTAGATCCCTACAACAAGAGAAAATACTCTGAATTTAAAGCAAGTTTCCAGCATTTAAGCAGTAAATTATCCCCACTGACTCTGTAGGCCCCACTGCACTCACAGGAAAGTTATTTCAGATACAGCAGCAGATGTACTTTTTAACAAACAAACTGCAAATAAGTCATCCCTCTGGAACGATGCAAGCCAGGTGGAAAAGGTGAAGATAATTAGATGCAATATAGAGATTTAAAGAGACTAAACCTCCTTTTCCTCTTTTTAGGGGAAGGGAGAGCAGGGACAGGAGCTGTGGAAACACAGACATTATGTACTCCACTAAGTAGATCCCCTTCTCTCACTTGTGTTGTTTGAGCACTGTGGGTGAGCTCCCACCCCCAGGTTTTTTCCAAGTGAACTTTATAAAGAAATCTGAATCATTATAAACATCCTTAGTGCTCCTATTGAGAACATGCATATCCACAAGAGGAAAGGCTTTTCCACAACTGCAACTCCGATATATTCAGAGCTGGTTGAAGAAATACTAAGTGAACTCAGCATCCATAACCAGAGTGTTACACTTCTGCAATTCATTAGTCCTCGAGGTTCCATTCCGTAATTAAAATACTTTGCAGTTTAAGGCTTTACAATAAAGAATGTGCAGTCCTCAGCAGTGTTTCCACTGCCAGTCTATGGAAAACATATGCATGGAAAATCTGTACAGTGCATGTGTACAGCCATCTTTGGATAGCTTCAGTGAACATTCAACGCTGTCGGTGAGTTTGAAAACTAGAAAAAAACCATCGACCGTTGACTGTACCTTGAGGTTTATCACAAACCCTCTGTTAAATGGAAAGCCTGAACCTTCAGAGATTTCACATGTGGTTGCCATTAGCAGGTCATGATTTACAGATTATATTAAGAGCTGCAGAGGTTGAGTTTTTCCAGTTCTGCTTTCTCTAAAAGTGAATTGGTGTATAAGAAATGCTTGTTTTCTCTTAAAAAAAAAAAAAAAAAAGAATTAAAGCTTTATACTAACACAGGATTTCTGCAGAACAGAGTATAAGAGATCAATGGAAGGTTTTGTATGGGCAGCACAAAAGCAGGAACGTATCCACACCATATGGGACACTTGGAAACAAATCTGAGCATGGTATATATTCAAAATAGCAGAACATAGGCCAGATCAGGATGGAAACCTTTCCATTTGGGCTGGCAACTTGAGCTTTGCTGGAAAAACCTTTGGAATGTCAGTTCATTTGCTCCCAGGAACCTGCACTCTGTTCCAGCAGCTGCTCACCGGGCGAGGAGCGGCTCCCTCCGGGCCAGGTCCAGCTGCTCCCACAGCTCAGGCTGTCCCTGCAGCCAAAGGAAACAGCCTTCCTTTGCAGGGCACACGAACCAGGGGCTGGGGAACCTCACTGGTGCCCACATGGAACCTTCTCCAGCCCAGCTGGATGACCACGACTGCAGGCTCTGGCAGCAGGTGCCTTCACAAGGGTGCAGGCACTTGTTCTGCCTCTGCAGGGACTGCAGAATCCATGAAATGAGGAAAGACACAAAGCACGTGCCAGGGAATTCTGTCTTGGGCTGCTCTGGAGTGACAGCACCATCTCTGTGGAGTGGCATCTTCAGCATCTAATGGCTGCAATCAACATTCATTGCTGTCGGTGGGTTTTCATTCCTATCAACTCACTGATCAATGAATGCAAACTGCGGACCAGCCAGCCAAGGAGCACCCGCCCTGATGGCCAGGTGGCCTGTCCTGCAGGAAAAGTGACACCTTTGCCAAAGAAATGCTCTATCCAAGTTCTGCCTCCCAAAACTGTGTAAGACTGAGCCATTGTCCCACCAAAGAAGTTCAGGACACATCATCCAGCTCCTTCGTGAGCAAAGCTAAATACTAGTTAAGAAATGCACAGGGATTTTTAAAGGAGCACAACAGCTGAGGAACTAGTTCAGTTTTAATAGAAGTGACACCCAGTTGGTAAATCTATCAGTAAAGCATAAACCTACAGCTTTACCAGATTATAGGAAATTAAACTTCCTCCTGAGCAAGCTAAGCTATGGAACAGCACTCGTCCTACAAAGTGACCAGTGAGAGATGAAAAGGGACTGAACTGTGGGGCTTTGGACTGACAGGGGTGAGAACAGGAGGAAGCAAAGCAGAAAATAGTGATTTAAGGTACTGCTGCAGAGAACACTCTTCAGGGCTGTGGTGGCCAGGGCCAGCTGCAGTTCTGCTGGAAAGGTGAGGAGCTGGAGCTGACTGCCTGGGGCTGTGCAGGAGGAGCAGCCACATCTCTGCACGACAGACAAACTGACACTGCCCTGAGACACAGGAGCAGCCTCTGGAGCTGCCCTCCAAGAAATTCCACACGACTGGCATGACATTCCTGTTGCAGAAACGCCCCTGTCTCTGGGCAGTGCGGGGCAGTAGAGGGAGGAGGCTCCTTGGTGCCCCTCAGGGCAGGGATGGTGGATCTCGCCGTGCTCAGCAGTGGTGTCAGTCGGTTCCCTGGGCACTGCAGGGTCCAGGCACTTCTCTTACTCCTTGTTTGCTCCTCCAGTTGCTCACAGGATTATCCTGAAGGAGCCTGTTCAGACATGCTGTGCTGCCATCCCACAGGAACCGTGTCCCTCAAGTCAGAACAACTCACCAAGGACTTCGAAACTCCAGTTTGGTGAATATTCAAAATATATCTGCTTGCTCTGTTCAAAGACTTCAGCTTGTTCAGTTTTACACAGGAACAGCTCCACCAAGTTCAACAGCTACACACTAAACAGAGTGAACTTGCAAAAGTGGAATTTTAGGAAAAATCTCCCCTCTCTCTGGGTCTGATAGCAAAGAGCCATGTTCAGTCACCCACAGCAAGCACTTCCACCGACAGCCAGGTAAGTGTGGTGGCTTGGTACAGGGAATTTACCACAGCAGTGTAACTGAACAGCCCAAAAGCATGCCTGCCAAATTGTTTTAACATTATGAAAACAAGACAAATGACTCATTTTTGATGCAGTTTGACATTCTGCCTTTGAAATATCAAAATTTTCAGCATGCTTGGCAGACTCATTCGGAAGTGAGAGTGCACAATTTGGAATTTTTCCAGAGACATCTTACATGATGTACAAGAAAGTGCTTTTGTGTTATTTTAAACAGACATTTCAGCCAACTGGTTTTCCTGCATGAAAGTAGAAAATACAGAAGTCCTGACAGAGGTGTTCATCTTTACTGTGAGGACATGTGAAAACAATTCACTGCAATTACTCTGAATAAGACATTTCAGACAAACAGGGAAAATTACAGTAAAGGGGCCATTACCTCAGTTTGCCAATGCACAACAAGCCAAAGGCTTGAGCACACATTCCACACCTCTCAAATGCTCTGGATGCACAAATAAGCTTAAAATTCAGGTTCCTACTTGGCTGTAAAAAAATCCTCCAGAATTATTTTTTTTTTTTTGCTTTAATTTTGGGAAGGAGACAGCAGGGGAAAAAACTAAGGAAAGACAGGCACGTTCAGAATGTTTTTAAATCCATGCTTGGGAAGCTTTAGATGTTTGTGTCAGCAACTGTTTGCTGCCTACCAGAGGCACCACCCGCAGATCTGCCCCGGGGCACATCGGGGTGACACTGAGCACAGCCGGTGCTGCCACCACCATGGCACAGCTGGGGACAGTGGGGACCTGCCCAGCAGGACCTGCCAGGGCTCATCCATCCACTCCAGAGGCCAGCAAGGGCTGGCTCATCCACCAGAGCTGACCGGGCAGAGAGAGACAGGAAGACATCAAAAGAACTCGAGGAGCTCGGTTTATTTAGTTTATCAAAAGTTTATATAAATATCTTCATAGGGAACAGACAAGCATTTTTCAGTTTAGCAGAAGATAACAGACATGAAAGCTGTAGCTAGACAAATGCACACTGGCAGTAACACACAGTTATTTAAGGGGGGAAAGAGGGTCACTGCTGGACAGCCCTGCCCTTTTTCTGCTGGCAGAATACTGTGGAAAATTTAGTTATGTTTTAACACCTGTCAATGCACAAGAGTAAATATGAGCTATATCAGGCCACAAAGGTTCAACAGAGTATTAGCCAGTATATCATCATGAACTATACATGTCTCTACATGACAAATTATTCTACGTATGCATGTGAAATTACCTGTTTCCATATAAAAGTGATAAACTGCATGAAAACCTAGCTAGATACCAACAAAGACGTGTTTTATTAATCACCAGGCAAATAACTGCACACATGTTCACAACTCAGAGCCTGCCATTCATGCTCTCCACAGGGCTGCTCTCACTATGAAGGGAGGAACCAGATTTTCACTCCCATCATGCAGGAACCACAGTTCTCCAATAAAAGTAAGTGCAAGTCCACCAGCACAAAGGCACGTGGAAAGGACCGTGTCCTGGCTCTGGGAGGCTTTTAGCAGTTGTGAACATCTGAGCATTACTTTGAAATGAGCTGCCAGTTAAAAGTCTGCCACATTTGAAAAATCCACCGAGTTCCCAAACAATGAGATGAAAAGTTGCTCTCAGTGAGGGTTTCCCAGTCCCACCAGTCTGACAAGGGCCTGTTGCCATCTAGTGGATTCCCACCGACCGGTCCCTCCGCACAGCAAATGCCACTAGATGGAGTGTTAAGAAGGAATTCTGAATTTCTACTTTTTTTAGGTGTCCAGCAGCTCAGGTTTTCAAAGTCTCAAAAAGATACAGGCCCAAAATTACCCTGAAATTGAGGAGGATTTCACCAGCTGCTTTCAGTTTCGTGAGAAATTTCAGGCTATAGATTTCAAGTTTTATAATGAAACACTACAGAAAAAGACTCCCATGCCAACATAATTTACATCACCTCAGGGGTTTCTGTCACTCATGCAGGTACCTCCTTCACTGAGGTATCTCTGGTGACAACAGATCTTACTCGGCCTGCATTCTGCTGGTGTAAATAGTGATGTACAGACCTGGTCTGTGCTATTTTAGTGAGAAATACTTAATCAGCTCTCAGCTATGGGAATCCCACTTCCATGAACAAGTATCAGCTGCAAAACTTCTCCAAGTCTCTATCATGGAGTATCAATTCACATTTCTGGATTATCTCAGAATTAGAAACTACCTTGTCACACATGGCAAGAAAAGGGGTACTTACTGCCCACGGAGTTCACAGGGAGGACAGGAGAGGAGGAACTCATCTGCTCCACATCTGTAGCTAATGGGAAAGTGAAAATGAGAAAGATGTGATGTGCATGTTACTGAGAAGGTTTTACTTTGAAAACTTTCATTTACACTGAAATTGAATACACATGTCTTCAGTCACCCAAGGAAGCTGCTTTGAGGAGCAGGTAATTGAACAGCATCAGCTTCCCCCTTTCAAGGTATACACATTATCTGTAGATCTGCTTTTCTCAGCAGTCATATTAGTAATTTGTAACTTGTGATGGTTTGAGACTATCAATTCAGAGCAACTTCCAGCACAAAGAAAGTCTAAATTACATTGGGTTTAAACTGTATGCAGAGCATTACTGTGGAATAAAAGGACATGATGATCTCCCATCTGTGGCCAGTGAACCTTCAAAAGATTCCTGATCAGAAGAGAGATCCTCTTCCAAAGGCTGGCAAGCTGCTGGAATTTGATCTGGAGCAGCATCAGAAACAAGTGTGTTTAAGCACAAGACACTCCAAAGCTTTATTTTCTAGCAGCTGAAAGAAGAAACAGAACTTCCTGCCTGTGTCTGCCAGTGAAAACCCTCAAAGTCAGAACGTGATCAAAAACAAATTCCCTCTGTGTTTTGGAAAGGATCCACCTTTCCAGGACTCAAACCAGGAGAAAACCGTCTTGCACTAACAGGGTCAGTTTTAACCCAAGATTAGGTAAAGCCAAGATGCATTCTTTGGCCTTGATCTCTCTCAAAAGACCACAGCCCCTCTCAGCACATCACCACCTACACCCAAGCCAAGCAGCTCAGTCTCCAGCTCTGTGATTTTGATGCTGGTAGGTCCCACATAATTATATATTCTGTAATTCTTGCTTAGCTCTAAGACCCAATAAATGCACACTACAAGTCTGCATTCCTAACCACAGAACACAGCCCCAGAAGCACAACTCCAGCCCACGCCAGGCTTTGCTGCCAGCCCAAATCCTGCCTTTCACATTCTTGCAATTCCCATTTCTGGGGCAGCAGGCAGTTCCCTGAGGACCACTGTTTACACTGAAAGTGCAAAGTTCTGCTCTAATTAGGCAAACCACAAACAAAAGTAAACACTTCAGCAGACCATTTTTACAGAATGTGAGAGCAGACACTGCACCACACTGACTAAATGCTGCTGCCATACTTTCACACCACCCCGAGCCTCCTCGGTGTAGCTGCTCAAAGCAGCAGCTTTAGTTCATCATGTTAAACACCAGCCATAGCTGAGAACAGCAACCAACACAATTACAGATTTATTCAGCAGTGTCCTGGCTTGTTCCTGTCCTACTCCCCACTGGATTACCAAGGCATTGACTGCCTAGAACACCTACACATGAATTTATCATCTTGCTTGGCTCTTGCAGCAGTGCTCAGAAAGCTGCATGTGACATGCAGGCTGCAGACCTCCCAACAGGCTCTGGATCACACTGCACAGGTCTCTGCTGTGCTCAGAGAAGAAAAACTATTTTGTATCTTCCTATTTTCCACCTTAATACCATAGTCTCCTTAATTTAGGAACTAGCAAGCCATATATTATACATGTTTTGTAAATTAAAAAAAAAAAAAAAAACAACAAACCAAAAACATATTCTTCATATGTAGTCCAGGCATTTCAAGTTCCTGGAAAGAGTTTTGTACTTTTGCCTACTGAAAGCTACATAAGCTTTCACACACATCCAGGTTAAGCCTAGCAGTAAGCACAGGCTGAAGTTACTCTGCCTCTTTGGAGTGGTGCAGAGCGAGCACTGAGCACAGGGGGCTGTCAGGAAGGCAGAGGGAGCAGCCCAGATGGTCACTGCGGGTTACCTGCTGCTCTGGCACACAGAGGTCACTGCCCAGCACTGGCCAGATGGCACAGGGCAGGCACTCGAGGAGAGCTGCGAGGGCAAAGTCACTCAGGGCAGTAAGCTACACCTGCCAACATCTGCAATGGTTCATCAAGTATCATTCAAAGAGCAACTCAATAACGCACGTGCCTTCTGAAGAGAGGTTTCTGAGTGGAAGTGTTTAGAGAGAGGCAGCACAAATTCTCCAAGTCCTGAAATTTTAGATTGTTCACTGTAATGCCAGGTTACAGGCTGCAACAACAACGTAACTATTTCCCAGCCAGATTTGGGAATTTCAGTTCATGCTTGAAATTATGTGTTTTACTGACTATTTGTAGTATGTTCACCAGTGCAGATGCCATGCTCACCAGCACCCAGCTGCTCAAGTTTGGGGTCAGAATTCCCTCAATGTCCTGCCCTGTGCTGCCGGGAACCCAGTGACCCCACGGCCCTGAAGAGATGAATTTTAAAATTTCTCTCTGTGTAAAAACACAGCTGTTTATGACACATGGCAATGCTGGTTTGCTCTCTAGCCCATAATCCCCCACCCTTCCCTCCAGCTCTTTTTATCTTCATAATTGTATGTAATCCATTAAATTCCTAAAAACAGTTCATCTAAGGGAGAAGAGACACAGACTAACAACCAGACTAAGATTTTGGAAAGTGGTTTGCTCTAAAAGATGAAAAGGACAGAAGTCTGCTCAGCTATGAAGTGCTGCTGCTGCCAATACAAGTATTTACCCCCTGACCTCTCCTCTGCCCACTCAGTGAACAGTGCCAGTTGTTTTCCTGTATTATATACTGTTTACAAGCCCTGAGTGATATGAAAGGAATTAATAATTCAGCTCATGGAGCTGATGACCTTTATTGGGGTACCCCTATTTGCTGAGCAGGAATCAGAGCAAAAAGCTCCCTTAAAACCACAGGGTTTCTTTTTAAGAGTTTTTCACTTTACAGCCTAATTTGCCACCATAACATGAATCAATTATTTCTCCTGTTTTAAGCAACAGTGCTACCTATTCTCAACCCCTTGATTTCTAACTTCCCTTGTATCAAGCCAGGCCTTGTTCTTGGGCTTTTACCACGGTCTGGTAAACACACTGGCAAGGCAGCCTGGAGAGCTTTGCAGGATCAGGAACATTTGGGAACACCAGCAAAAAGAAATTATGCCATTTTGAACTTCTCTTGACCTTTGCCTGCCCTTGTCCCTGTTTGTGCTAAGTGAAGGGGTATATGGGCTACTCCTAGAAATGAACTTAGCCTGAACCTGGACTCAGCACTGGACTCTGAGGATGAGTTGTGTTGCCCCCTCCCCAGCATGGAGGAGCTCAGCAGGTGACACAGTGCAGGTAAGCCAGGGCACCCTGAGCTCAGGGACCCCCGAGGTGGGAAGGAGCAGAAGGTGCTGACTCAGGGAGTGCCACCATGTCCCCCTGCCCAGGATCAACCACACACTTGGATCCCCATGGCACAGCCCAGTGCTGCTTGTGGGGCTGCAGGCAGGAGATGTGTGTGGGACAGGATGCTCCAGAGGTGACTCTGCCGTGTCCCACACAAGGCACCAATTCTTCTGCCGTGTCCCACACAAGGCACCAATGCTTCTCTCAGCCTCGTGGCCGTGAGCTGTCACAAGCCCAGCCTGACCCAGCTGTGGGGCTCTCCAGGACCCAGGTTCTCTCTGCTGAGCTGCTCCCCAGCCTGCACCATTCCATGGGGTTATCCAGGTGCAGGACTTGATGGCTGTGTCTAACTTTGGAGTTTCAATCAACTTTTCCCTTCAGGTTACTGAGGTCCTTCTGAACAGCAGCTGTGCCCTCCAGAGTATCAACCTGCTGTCATCTGCAAGCCTGAGGAGTTTGTCCATCCCTCCATCCTGGTGGTTGATGAAATTGCTCAGCAGTGTTGGCCCCAACGCTGACTCCCAAGGACAGTCACAATATAATGGCCATCAGTTAGTGCTTGAACTCAACTGCCACCCTTTGAACAAAACAGGCCAGGTTTGCACCCAAAAAACACCCAGCCCAGGTTTTCACCCATGCCTGCTAGGATGACATGAGAAACTGCATCAGAGGCCTTACCTAATGCTAAGGTTAATGACAGAATTACTCTCTCCTCATCATGGATCCAGTCATTTCATCACAGAAGGAAGGAGGGTGCTCAGGCATGATCTCTCCCCTTGGTAAACTCACAGTGAATGTTCCAAATTACCTTCCTGTCCTTCAAGTGCCTGGAAATGCCTTTTGGGAGTATTTGCTCCACACCCTTCTCACTGAGGGCCTGAGACAAGGCTGACCAGCCTGCAGCTCCCCAGAGCAGCTACTACTCAGCAGAGCTGAGCTGAAGGTGATTCATTATCCCTTATCAGCTAAATTTTACTATACAGAGACATTCCTCCCCTTTCCCCTACATTGGGTAGAGCTTGTCTCACCTCAGTGCTGAAAACACACACTGTTTGCAGAGAGGAATGGGAAATAAGGTCATTTCATGATAAATATTTTTACTTATTTTTATTTATATGGAAAACAATCCCAGTTCTTGCTTACCAACAAAACTGAAAGGAAACCTACACAGAGATGCATCTTACATGTACCTGCACTGTATTCCTCAATAAACTCTCTACAAACATTGTTATTTTAAATGCCTGTTTACATTCCAGTAAAATCCTGTCAGCATGCTATCTGATTTATTGATGCCATCAAAAGTCACAGGATTCCTGACGTGCCTCCTGAGGCACAACAATCAAAGCAGAAAGGAGATGCATCTTGCTGTGGTATCAGCATTACCACATACCTTATGGGCTGGGTTTCCAGAAGCCTCTGTGATTTCTGGGACAGAGCACAGTGCTCTTCTGGAAAGCTGCTGCTTCCCTGCGAGGTTCAGCAGGCTCTGCTCCTGGAAAAGGGGGTGCTGGGGAGGGAGCACCCCCAGAGCCAGCTCGTGGTAACAGCAAGGCTCAGGGCAGCTCTCGGCCAGCTCGTTCCTCTAAAGGGGACTCATACACATTTGGCATCTTACTTTTAGGCTACCAAAAGGGAAAACACAGTCAAGCACCAACGCTTTTTAGAAAAATGGTGATGATGATGATGAAGAAAAAAGCCTGTCCTAGAAGAAGGTGATTGTGTCTTTCACACCCAGTGCCTCTCAGCACGCAGCACCCCAGGGCACACACACGCAGCCTTTGTCCCTGGGCATGAGATTTTTGCATCTTCTCTACCTGGAGAACGTTTTGGTTTATTAGGGTGTTGCCTACCAGGCAGCCCAGCCCACTCCAGTATTGAAAGATCAATTGCATAATCAGTCTGTAAATCTGGGGAAATTCCTTATTGACTTTTTGATCGCTGATAAAGTGTTGGCCAACATAAGGCATACCATTCAGCAAAATCCATCTAGAGTGCACTGGAATTACCTACATCAAAAAAACAGAATTGACTGATATTACACAAGAGATGCTATTTTTTGAAGAGTTAACATCAACACAGATTAATACTGATCTCCTGATAAATAACAGCACGTTATGATGTACAGAATATGGCAGAAATCATGTTGCAAACGAGGCAGCATTGCCAGAGGCAAGCTGTTCTAGACTGCAACCAGTGCACCAGGATAGAACCAGCCCTGTAACTGGACCCCTGTCACAGTGGGAACAGAGAGGGTGGCTCTCATCTTTGTGAGGCCACCTGCACCTGGCTGTGCCTGCAATAACTGACCAGCCCTTGAGACTTCAGGTTTTCCTTCCTTTACTGACTGGAGCATCTTGCTCACGAAAAGCAGCGGTCAGAGCCCCAGTTCCCTCCACCCCACCAGTACCAGCACCCCGGCTCTGCTGCAGGGAAAGGCTCAAGGCATTTGGCCTCCCAGGGACAGGGATTACAAACGGGCAGGAATCAGGGGAAATTCGATTCTTTCTCCCCACCTACTGTCTTCATGTTTGCAAACCGTATTAGCTCCTGCTGCTTGCAATTCCAGAAACACTTCCCTTTCTCTTCGGGGCTCTTGCCAGCCACATCTGCCTATTGCTGTAATCTCATTTTGCAGGGTGCCACATCTCTTAGTAGCTTTTAATTGTGGTAACACGTCTAAGCATCTTAGAAAGCACACCAGAAACTGTCTGGCAGACAGAAAAATGATGTTCAGAATAGAAACATCCTTCCTGACATTTGGATATTTGTCTCCACTTGTACTAGAAAATTACTAGAAATTTCTGCATTTAAATGCAGAAAATTATCTACATTTTTAAAGAAAAGGCTCCTAATCTTTTCAATGAGAAATTAATTTTTGATTGAATTTAGCATACACTGCTGCTCTGAAGAACAATCTGAATCGTAATTGACTTTTAATCTTAAAACTTAAATAATGCAGCAGTTCATGCTTTGCTGATTTCCATGAAAATATCTGTACAGTTTTGTCCTTTTTAAAATCTACATTGGAAGACATGATTACAAGTTTTACAATTTTAAAATAATTGTTACATACATTGCTACAGGAAATCTATCTGTGTTCTTCCTTTTGGTGCTCCACAGATGGTGGTGTTCTGCTTGGGCAGTGGTGGGTAGGGCTGGTCCCCCTGCACCATGGCCATGCCTGAAACATCTCCCTCTCCCCAGGAAAAACCATCCCAGCATCATCTGCTGTCTGCTGGGCTGAAGGAGATGAGAAAGGCTGTGGCACTGCCATTTATTTTGCCATGATTACGGCATTTCTTGTGTAGCAACTGTTGCAGAGGTTTTCCTAAAAAAAAAAAAAAAAGAAAAAAAAAAGAAAAAAAAAAGAAAAAAAAAACAGGTCTCTTGTTGCAATTTATAGCGTGTTACCAGAATATTTTGTGTATTTCTTATTTGAATTTCAAATTATTATTTGAACTCTTACTTAAATTCAAACAATCCCTATCCTACAATAAAATATCCTACAGATGTTGACTACAGTTCACTTATTATTGGGCAATCTACATATACTTCTTTTAGCATAACCCAAAGATAGAAGAAAAGGTCAAACCCCCGGAGGTACATTTCTCCCCCAGTACCAGTTTGCAATAGAAGCTGTTTCAAACTTTTGTTGTCTCATGAAAAAAAGGAGCAAAACTTTAAAATCCTGATCTTCTAGATAAAAACATGCTGCTGCTGGACCTGCCACTTCAGAACAGGGAGGTTTGGGAAAAGGAAACAAACCCTTCACCTACCAGCTACGGAAAAGAGGTAAATTTAAAAAAAAATCTAAGAAGGAAACAACTCAGCATTACTGAAAACAAAACCCTGAGTGCAGGCTGGAGCTGGCGATGCAGCACAGCCCGTGGTGTGCACAGATTGCCTTTTACAAAAGCTGGGTGTAAGTTACCACTTGTGAGTAAGGACCAACAGAGCCCCTTCCTTCTGTCCCCATGAAGGGACATTTCTGGCAGGGCTGGTGATCCCTGTTTCCCACATCGTGTGATTGATTGCACTCTCCCCCTTAGAAGAGTTGATTGGTTTCCTGGTGCCAGGAAAATGATTGATGAATATTTCAGGCCATGGGCCTCTCTTCCTGCTGGGTGTCCTTTTCACATGTCTCCAATGGGCCTGGGGATTTTTTTCAAGACGAGGAAGTGTCATTTTTATGGATATCATCCTGTGATAGGGACAGTTCACTGAGCAGAAGCCTTATGTAAATCCAAGTGAAATACTAAAGGTCAGCTCAAGTGTTAAGGTGATGGACCCCAACTGGCAGCGCCAGGTAAGCAGGAAAACAGAGCTGGGCAAAGAAAAGCTTCACAAAGCAGCAGCAAACACCCCGAGCTTGGTACAGCAGCAAACTGGCACCCAACACTGGCACCTTTCCTCAGCTCCCTTCAGTTTTGGACACCACCACGAGTACAGTAAATTTACAGGTAAGAACAGTCCCTGCTTGTGACCCACACAAAGGGCATTTCCTTAGCACTGTTGATAAAACAGGCAGGGGATGGAGAGTCTCCTGGCAAAAGCACTCACAAGACATCTGAAACAACATACTTAGGAATAATTCCTTGTAAGTATTGCCAAACAACATAAAGCTACAGCTGTGAGCTGAAGGAAGAGATTTTTGGAGGACAAGCTGGTGTGTGGCAGAACTTTCAGAGACCCAGAGTTCCTTTACAAATTTTTACTACAATCGTGACAGCCATCATTTAATCCCTT
This sequence comes from Onychostruthus taczanowskii, assembly GCF_017590055.1. NCBI lineage: Eukaryota > Metazoa > Chordata > Aves > Passeriformes > Passeridae > Onychostruthus > Onychostruthus taczanowskii. The sequence goes on from NW_024499796.1 coordinate 10,250,677, forward strand.
GGATTCAGGACCTGAGGGCTCTGCAGCAATTCCCACAGGTGAACCCCGGGCTGCTGAGCAGCAGCTGATCAGAATAAAGCCTTGCTCATCCACAGCCCAGGGGGACAGCACCTGCAGGCTGCTGGCCAGGCAGGGAGCCCACCACGACGAGCACCTGCAGATGCTGCACCCACATTTCCTGCAGGAACAGCTGCAGAGGCTTTGTCCAACAAGGGAATTTTGTCCGAGGGACATCACAGTCCAGATTATGCTCCCATCAAATCTGCTGAAGGTTTCCCCTGAATTTTCAGCTGGGAGGGATTTCTACACAAGGGCATCCCAGGAGTTTGCAGTCAGCCTGGTGTTAGAGCTGTGATAGATTTTTACTGGGTTTTGGCTTTGGGTTTTTTTTTTTTTTTTTTTGTTTTTTTTTTTACAAAGGAAAAAAGACGTTAAAAAAATTAATCTTTCACACTGACCACACATTTCTCTAAGTTTAAATCTCACCACCTCTACAAGCCTACAGCTAGGATGATTAGGCAATGGAAGGTATCCATGGAACTTGTGCTCTCTGAAGGACTCAGGGTCCACCCTGGGTAAATGAAACCTCCTTATCGAAGTGCTGGGGAGAACTCAGATACCCCAGGCATATACTGCTTTCAAGATAAGTTATTGGCAATCATTTACCAATAAAGAACTTCACTGAAGCCAGCCTCTCCGTGGAGTATTTCCTCTTTCTAACAAAACCCGTACAGGATCATTTTTATCAACACATAAAATCTGGAAGTCTTCTAATTATGTAATTAGAACTGTTATAATTAAGACCAAAGCTAAAGCTCGAAGGGTCCCCTTGTCCCCCAACTTCCCTTTCTCAATTAACTCTGCACAGTGATAACCACTTTGGCTTAAAGGCTAAAAAAAGGACAGGATCAAAAGGCTGGTTTAATACAGCTGGAGGGAAAGAATGCATTTCAGCTCCCCAGCAGCCATCTGATGAAACCCTGGGCCAATTCCCTATGTAAATGACTTAATTAGAATTACCAGATTACACTGCTGAAGGCTTTATTTAAATAGGCAGTTTATCAACAGGATAAACTGTGCTCCCATTCTCACAGAATGCTGGTGTAAATGCATCTGTTCAAAGCTCCACCACGTAGGAGTTGAACAGTAATTCAATAAACCACTGGCACGTTTTCCCCACCAAAAAAAGAAATACCACAAAGGACTTGCCAGAGGCAGGACAGAAAGATAGCTACTGCTTCCCAACAATCAAGAATTAGTCTCCCAGATGGGAAAGTTCCCTCATTTTCTACAATTCAATATCTTTATATTGTTTCATAGCAAAGCAGGGGAAAAAATCCTGTTGTTGCAGTGTCACATCACACACTGCATCTGCTCAACACCCAGCACTAGTCCCAGGCTCAGCACAAAAAGGCATGCATAAACCCATTTTCCTGATTAATGATCTACAGAAGCCATCAATACCAAACTCCAACTTTATACCAAGAGGTATTTTTCCATCTTTACCATCAAATCAAACAAAGGAGTTAAGCTGTTCCTAAATTACAAGTCTTCCCTTTCCCATCACAGAACTGAGAAAATAATGCATAGGATTCTGAACTATTATTATTTACAAAAGCAAGAGACATCCACACTCAAGAAGCCAACACTGAGCTGAAATAACACTGTAGCTTCTTGTTTATTCAGAGACATTTGACTTCAGCAGCGTTGCCATTCGACAACTCCATTTGTTTTTCTTCCTAAATCTTCAAAGAAATGTTTATAGCAAGTAAACTAAGACCCAACTATATCAATGAAATAGTCTTTGTTAAGCAAAGGCTTATCTCATCAGATGCAAAGCAACCAAGCATAAAGAACCACTAAAAATGTCAGTGTGTGCCAGTAAAGTTTGGGAATGCTGTGGAAAAGGGAAGGGATGCAGGCAAAGGGACTTTTCTTTGAAAACCTTACATTCTTTGTGCTCTGACAACTTTCCTCTTTTCTCTGGTATGAAGTTTATCCAGATCAGTAATCTGCCCATCTGAAACTCTGATAGTTTTACAGGAACACAAAATTCAAGTTTTCTGTTTAGTTTCCTGATAAATCTGTCTTCCAAGACCACAGTACACAACAAAGTGACCAAAGTTACTTTAATTCTAACTAATCTGTCGTGTCCCTATTTTAGCTAAGACATGAAATAATTAAAACTTTGTAAAAGCCAGCATGTCTCACTCAGAGGAAAAAGATGCCAAGTGAAGCTATAGCAAGGCTGATCTTAAATGGGATCCTGTTGTGAAATAATTGCTACTACTGCAGGAAAAATGAATGTCTTAGTGAAACTGCTTTTTAAAAAAAACAGGTTTTACGCATTGCTATTGATTTGCTCAATGGCAAAATATGTTTCTTACATGGCAGAGGAAGTACTCAAATTGCCAAGGGAAAACCATCATCTTATATTCTAAGAACGTCAAGTGTCCCCTCAAATAATGAGGCTGCAATTGCCTGTAACTGCTGAAATAAAACTACACCCTGCATTTCAAAGTTATCCCGAGGCTTCTCTCACTGAAGGCGCCAATAAACTTGCAGCAGTTTACTCTGGGTTAACACAGGAGCCACGTGCACAGCTTAAGTTCATTAATGATTTTAACATTAACATTTTAACACCAAGAATGCAATCTGACTTTTATACCTCTGTCCTCATACAGTTTTCACTGGTTTTGTTAAGATGTTGCTCCTCTAGGTATCAAAAGTACTATGAATCTTTCTTAAGAAAACGAAATATTCAGAGCCTTCATTTGCCATTACCATTTGCAGGTATTTTATAAAACCATGAATTAACAACCCAATCTTTCCTGCTCCACCCCCAGAGGCTTTAGAAAGACTGAAGGTCAAGCAATGTCTCAACACCGCACCAGTATTTCACATTTTTGAAGGCAAAGTAGTAAAAGGTTGTTACATCACCCATTCAAAAGACTAACCACAGCCACAGGTACGTCTGTCACAAGAAACAGCTACGCAAGAAACTTAAAGCTAATCTGATTAATCAAAAGAGATTTCCCCCAAAAATGCCACATCTGTGGGAAAAACAGCAAATGCGGACAAAGCATTAATGCTGTTGTACTCTTAGGGACACTAAAGCAACAGACACTTCACAAATTAAACCAGAAAGTTCAAAAAGCATTAAGGCTTTATTAAAGCATTAAGAGCGTTATTAGAGCGTTATTAAAGTATCTAAGAGTATTAAGTGTCTTTCATCCAATTGGACATCTAATTAACTGAGGGGGAATAAAGAGCTTCCAGGGACAACTCAGCATTACGCATCAGGGCGCTCACAGAAATGCCCATTTCTGCCGTTCCCACACTGCCTATCTTTTGGAGCCGCCTGTATCTCGAAAGCCGAGGATGCTGCCTGATAAAAAGCCTCTTTTGTCTGAGCAAACCCTTTGTAGAGAACCCGAGTACCTTAAGATGGTAAAATGCAATTGTAAACCATAAAAATTGGCAGGGACATTCAAGTGCAGATGCGGCATCTGCATACGGGAAGTGTAAAAGGGTCCCAAATGGTGCCCATAAACCCCGGGCAGGGACCGGCTCACAGGGGCTGAGCCAGGACACCCGCGGGGCACCGGGGGCACGGCCGGGACACGGTACCGGTACCGGGACCCGCGCCCGGACCGACCCGGCAGCGGCTCCGCGCTCCCCGCGGGCCCTCGGAACACCGCGGCTGCACCGGGAAAAGGCGATTTCTGCGAGGCGAGACAAACCCGCAGGACACGCCGGCCCGTCCGAGGGGACCCCCCGAGCCCCGAGCGCGCCCCCAGCCCGGCCCGGGGCAGCGGGGCAGGGCGGGCACGGCCCTTTGTTGTGCCCCGCGGCCGCGGAAAGTCGCGGGCCCGCATCGGGCAGGCGGAGCCCCCGGTACCGCCGGCCCCGGCCCGCCCGGCCGAGCCCCGAGCGCCGCCCGCGGCATCGCGCACCGGGAGAGGGGAACCGGGCACCGGGCACGGGGCACCGCGAGAGCGGCGAAACCGGGCACGGGGCATAGCCCGGGGAAACCGCACAGCCCCGGCGAGGCTCCGGGCGGGCTCCGGGGGACACCGCCTCCGCAGAGGAGCGATCGGCCAGCCCGCGGAGGGACGGGAGCACCGGGCAGCCGCGGCGCGGCGGGAGCCCCGGGGCGGGCACGGCCGGCTCCACCCGGGGGAACGCGCCGCCCCCGCGCCGGCGGAGCGGGCGCTCGGTGCGGGCGGTCACCGCCGCTCTCGCCATGCGGGCGCTGCTGCTCCCCGCGCTGCTGCTCCCGGCGCTGGCCGCGGTGCGCGGCGCCGCCACGGTAAGGACGGGCCGGACCGGTACCGGCACCGACTGCGGTCGGGACCGGGATCGCGACCGGGACCGGGATCGCGATCGCGGCCGGGAGCCATCACGGCGGTGGTCGGGAGCGGGCAGGGGCAGCCCCGCTGTCCCCGGCGGTCGCTGCTCTCCGTGCCCGGGTGAGCGGCGGGGGCGCGGCCCGACACGGGCAGCGGGCGGGGGTCCCGGGAAGGGCCGGGCTTCGGGTGCCGGTGCTCCCATCGCGGCGGGGGTTCGGCGCAGGGAATGACCCGGGCTGTGGGCGCGTTCGAGCGGCTGGAAGGTGCCCAAGCCCCGGCGCTGCGGTGATGGGCGCTGCAGGGAGCGACTCCGTGCCAGAGAGAGCAGCCCAGACAAGCCTTCCCCGCGGGGATGAGGAGCAGGAGCGGGACCGGGCAGGGGGGGAGCCAGCCTCCCCCTGCGTCCAGGAGCCCTCGGTTCCAGCTGGAAGACGTCTCCCACGGGGTCAGTGGCCGTAGCGGGGCCGGAGCAGGGACACCGGGACCCAGCCCAGAGGAATGGCGGTGGGAGCAGCTACTGCTAGGATCACCAAATGTTAAAAAGACAGGGTTTTCCAAGACGTTTGGTGGGAAACGACGCTGACACAGCTGTTGTCGGGCAGCACTTAGCTTGGAACAGATATCCAAAGCCTGGAATGCCCTGTTGCTTGGGCTCCCGGCGGGGTGCCAGGGGTGATGCTGGCAGGACTCAGCGATCCACGCGGTGCTGTCTCCCTCCCCGCAGGTGCTGCCTGCTGTGCTCAGAGGTGTTTTCTCCGCTCTTGCCGCTGGATGGGATCCCATCGGTGGGCGTGCGTGTGCCACACAAGCGCTTGGCATGGCTGTGTCCCCGTGACCAACACGGGACGCCCGGGGCCTGGCCGCCGTCAGCCACGGCCCAGCCCTGCCAGCACCGTTCTGCCTCAGCTGCAGGACGTGTTTGACACCTTGTGCCAAGCTGGGAGGAGGAGGAAGAGGAGGGTGACATGGTTTCCCCTCTGTGACGGGGACATGCCTCCCAGCAGCTGTGCCAGAGGCGTGCAGTGCGGCAGCTTATCAACACAGCGTGTTTTCCTCCGAGACGAGTCCTCTGGCAGCAGCCAAGGGACAGCTTAAAAGCTGGCCAAGGGTCGCTGTCAAAGGTCCCGCTTTCTCCAAATAATGTCACAAACTCTGTGCTCACATGGATGCTCTTGCAAGAGGTCCCGGAAACCGGGAAAATTACCCAGCTCATAAAACTTGCAGTAAGGAAACCCTCAGCAAAGTGCAGGGACACTCTCCCACACAGCCATGGGTGTGCATCCCCCGGGGAGGGAGGAGAGGCAGCAGGCACCTGCCAGCACCCTGGGCTGGGGTCTGCAGCGAGTGGGGGATCCAGGGAAAGAATCCCCAGAGCCCCTGCAGGGCTGCATCAGCCCCCCAGCAGGTTTCTTGGGGTGCTCACAGATTCCCACCTGGAGAAAGCAGAGCAGCAGTGCCCTCTGCACTCACGTCCCCAGCCACCTGTGTGTGCCTGGGGTGGGCTGTCCCCTGTGGAGTCGGGCACAGCCGGGCAGGGGCTGGCAGAGGGCACACGCTGACAGAGGGCACAGCCGAGGCACCGGGTGGGCGACCCTCACAAAGTCTCCCCGCCTGGGAGCCTGTTTTTTAATACTTCCTCGCTTATGGGCTTTTCTGTATAAATAGAGCATGCAGTTCCTGTTTAGGGAAGCTGGCAGACGGCGCAGCGAGGTTTAGTGTTACGGCCCCATGCGAAGGTGGGCGGCGGCCCGGGCAGAGATACCCGGGCACGGTGCGGGGGCACCCGGGCACGGTGCGGGGACACCCGGGCACGGTGCGGGGATAACAGGGCACGGTGCAGGGATAACAGGGTACGGTGCGGGGATAACCGGGTACGGTGCAGGGACACCCGGGCACGGTGCGGGGACACCCGGGCACGGTGCGGGGGCACCCGGGCACGGTCCGGGGATAACCGGGTACGGTGCGGAGATACCCGGGCACGGTGCGGGGGCACCCGGGCACGGTGCGGGGACACCCGGGCACGGTGCGGGGACACCCGGGCATAGTGCAGGGATCTCTCCTGGGATTCCCACAGGATGCGTGCTCACCGGGCAGTGCCGTGCCCGCTGCCGGCCGGGCCAGCCCAGCTCCCGGCGCTGCTGGCTGTGTGCCGCCGGCTCTGGCCGGGCTGGAGCCGTCCTGCCTGTTTGCACAAGCGCCGCAGTGGCCGTGGGGGAGGTCAGGGGCTCCGGGGACGTGCGAGCCTGGCGAGGTGGTGTTTGGGGAGGGGGTCCCTGCGCCGCTCCCTGCTGAGAACTTGATTAGATTCTGCCCAATTTACAGCCCTTTGGCTTCCTGGTGTTTCCCTTCAGCCAGCAGGACCTGGTTTCCCTTTGAACGAAAGAGGGTTTTTTGAAATGCAAAATGTGTGAAGTTTTGCAGCCCTTCAGAAAGGGGAGGAAGCCCCTGGCCCGTGTGGGCTGTGGGAGCTCCGTGCCCGGCTCAGGGAGTGCCCCGGTGCCACCAGCGCAGCAGCCCTGCGGCAGCAAGGAGCATCCCTGGCTGCTGCCTTGTGGCAGGACGTGGAGCCCGCGGGCCTGTGCCCTTTCCCACGCCGCTCTGTGGTCCGGGGAGGACCGGGAGCCAGAGCTCAGCTTGTTTCCCAGCTCTGCCACCGTTCTGTTTCCCAGGATGAGTCAGAGTCCCTGTGGGCAGAGCCCTGTCCCTCCGGGGTCACCGCACTGCCTCTCCCTGCTCTCCCACCCTGCGGGGTGCTTGGAGCGGGCACATGGGACACCCAGAGCGGCCCGGCCGTGCTCCTGCCAGCCCGGGGGTCCCCCGCAGGTGCACAGCCGGTGGCAGGGGGTGGGAGGGACTCAGCTCCCCTGCTCCTGAGCACAGCGGGAGAAATGAGCTAAAGCAGCCGAAAAGCACCCTGGGCTCCTTAGCGTGAATCAGGGCCATGTGCGGAAACAAGGGAGTCCTTGAGCCTGTGCCTCGGGCCGTCGCGGCAGACTGAGGGGCCGAGCTCACCCCGAGGTGGCTGCATGTCACCGCAAACAACGGAGCCTGTGTGGGCTCGGAGCCCTGCAGCGGGGGCACAGAGTCGCTGCTGGGTCTTCTTGCCACCATCCCTGCTCGCTGAGGTCTTGCTGGAGGCTGGGAAGCAGCCACAGAAATGAGACTGAAGTACCCGGGCCACAAAACACTGCAGGGATGAGCAGCTCCGTGGGCTTTGTCTCTGCCAGCCCGGTGGGACAGTGCCTCACTCCTTTGGGCACAGCCACGAGCCCCGGGGGCAGTGGGACATCTCTGGGCAGTGAGGGAGCTGGCTGTGATGGTCTGCTGGGGTTGGCGAGGCCCTGCGGGACACCCGGGTGGGACACCGGGCTCATCACGTGTCCCGCAGGCTCTGGGTGATGTGGACCAGGTCCGGATGACCTCAGAGGGCTCCGACTGCCGCTGCAAGTGCATCCTGCGGCCGCTGAGCAAGGACGCCTGCAGCCGCGTCAGGAGCGGCAGCGCGCGCGTGGAGGATTTCTACACCGTGGAGACGGTGAGCTCGGGGGCTGACTGCAAGTGCTCCTGCACCGCGCCCCCCTCCTCACTCAACCCCTGCGAGAATGAGTGGAAGATGGAGAAGCTGAAGAAACAGGCCCCTGAGCTCTTCAAGGTATCTGTGGTGCGGTGGGACTGGGGGGCAGACCCGCTCCCCACGCCGTGCCCCTGCCCTGTGCCCCGTGCCCTAGCCCTTACCCCAGGCCCCATCCCTCATCCCCTCTGCAGCTGCAGGCCATGGTGGACCTGCTGGAGGGAACGCTGTACAGCATGGACCTGATGAAGGTGCACTCCTACATCGGCAAGGTGGTGGCACAGATGAACACGCTGGAGGAGGTGAGCGAGCTCCAGCTGCCCCATCCCTGCGGTGCTCCCCCTGCACAGCTCAGGACTGTCTGTGAGCTCCCTGAACGGGCTCCAGCCTCTCCTCTCCTCTCCTGCAGACCATCAAGACCAACCTGAGCAGGGAGAATGACTTCATGAAGGAGAGCGTCCAGCACCTCACCGACCAGATGAAACGCTACGAGAACTACTCTGACATCATGATCAGCATCAAGAAGGAGATCTCCAACCTGGGCTACCAGCTGCTGCAGAAGGATGCGGCTGCCATCCCCGAGAGCAAGGCACAGGTACCCCAGGGCCCAGGTACCCCAGGGCCCAGGTGCCCCAGGGCACAGCCCCATGCAGGCACAGTGGGTGCTGCCAGGCATGGCCAAGCTCCCCCAGGCTTGTGGAGGATCCTTGGGGTAACCCCTGGGCTGGTGCCTGTGCCCACTGCCTGGCACAGTGGTGGCAGGGAAGAGGAGGGCATGGGAGGGAAGGGGGTCTGACCAGGCTGTGCCCCCCAGGACACGACAGGTGGCCGAGAGAAGGAGGCAGGACGGTACCCCAGCACCCGCAAGGCTCTGGGGGACAGGGCAGGCCCCCGAGCGCCCAAGGAGAAGCCGCTGAAGCCCGAAAAGCCCAAAAAGGAGAACACCAAGGCCAGGGCGGGGTCACAGCCCACGGCCAAGCCCAAGCCCCTGGCGCAGCAGCAGACGGTGGTCCGAGGCATCACGTACTACAAGGTCGGGCAGGCGGGAGCGGCGGAGGGTCCGGCCGGCAGCCGCGGTGAGTCTGGGGGCAGGGCAGGGCTGGGGGGCACCTCTCACCGAGGCGGGGGGCCAGGGCCTGCCCCTGCAAAGGCGCTGACCCCCGGCTCGTCCCCCCACAGAGGGCCCTGGGAGAGGGGCAGCCGTGTCAGAGCAGCAGGAGGACAGGGGCCCCCCGCCCCCCTCAGCTGAGGGCACCCCAGCCCAAGCTGTCGCGCAGACGGAGGGCACCGTGCCCAGCAGCACGGCTGCGCCCAGCACCGCCCCGGCCCCGCGCAGCACCGCCCCGGGGCAGGGCGCTGACAGCACCGGGGAGACACCCAACAGAGGTGAGCGGGTGAGCGGGGGGCGGCTGGAGAGGGCACCCCGTGTTCCCAGTGCCCCTGGCCAAGCCAAGCCAGCGGGAATCTGCCACGGGAAGGAGCAGGAGTCAGCCGCCTGGGCAGGGATAAGCCTTCCTCTTCCTCCCCTCGGCACCCAGTGAAGGAGGCGGAGTGCGAAGGCACCATCGAGTCGGTGGAGCCCCCCACGGAGCACCACAGCTACGGGCGCAACGAGGGGGCCTGGATGAAGGACCCGGCAGCCAAGGATGGCCGCATCTACGTCACCAACTACTACTATGGGAACAGCCTGGTGGAGTTCAGGAGCCTCGACAACTTCAAGCAGGGTGAGGGGCACAGGGGCCCTGGCTCCTCCTGGGGGGGTGTGCAGTGCTGTGTGACAGCAGCTGTGCTGGGCCCTGGGGTGGTGGGCAGCTGAGGGGGGTGTACAGAGGGCAGCAAGGGTGACACAAGTCCCCTGCTGCTGCCAGCATGCTCTGGCCATCGTGCATGGAACCTCTGTGCTGTGGAGGGTCCCAACACCTCTCCCACCCACCCACAGGCCGCTGGAGCAACCTCTATAAGCTGCCCTACAACTGGATTGGCACCGGGCACGTGGTGTACAGAGGGGCCTTCTACTACAACCGTGCCTTCACCAAGAACATCATCAAGTACGACCTGAAGGAGCGGTACGTGGCAGGCTGGGCGCAGCTCCACGACGTGGTGTACGAGGACACGACGCCCTGGAAGTGGAGGGGCCACTCGGACATCGACTTCGCTGTGGATGAGAGCGGGCTCTGGGTCATCTACCCCTCGGTGGACTACGACTACTCCCAGCAGGAGGTGATTGTCCTCAGCCGACTTGACCCCGTGGACCTCTCGGTGCGCAAGGAAACCACCTGGAAGACGGGGCTGAAGCGCAACACGTACGGGAACTGCTTCATCATCTGTGGCATCCTCTATGCTGTGGACACCTACAGCCAGAAGGAAGGGCAGATCTCCTACGCCTTCGACACGCACACAGACACGGAGGCAGAGCTCCGACTGCCCTTCCTCAACCACTACTCCTTCACCACGCAGGTCGACTACAACCCCAAGGAGAAGGTGCTCTATGCCTGGGACAACGGCCATCAGATGACCTACGGGCTCCGCTTCGTGGTCTGAGTGCCCGGGCGGGTCCCACTGCACTCCTGTGCCCACCCTGCGCCGTGCCTGGCTGGGGCACCCTGACGCAGCCCGGCCCTGGCACCCCCACTCCAGCCAGGGCTGCGGCAAGAGCCTGGCTTCCACCCCAAACCCTTCCCCATCTGCTGTGGCCATCACCTGCGCCGTGCCCACCGTGCTGCAGGGCAGGGGGAGCACGCAAGAGCAGCCCCCAGCAGACACCCCTGTGACAACGTGGCCCCTGGGGCCGTGGCAGCTCGGCCAGCATCGCCTTCCCGGGGACACAAGGAGCCCAGCCCCGCGTCCCTGTGCCGCTGCTGGCACCGCCCGCCCTGCAGCAGCGCACGGAGCGCCTCCTGCACCGCCCCAGCCCGGCCACGCTCCCCGCACGCCCGAGTGCCACCGCTGCCAGCCGTGCCGGTGCCGGGACAGCCCTGTGCCCTGCGTGTGCGCCGTGGGGCGGGCGGGCCCCCTCACTGCCAGGCGGCAGGAACAGGTGCCAGTCGCTATTTTAGGAAGTGTGGTTAAGATGCCTCTGCTTTTGCTGATCATGAGTTTGTTATTTAAATGTATTCACTGGAGCCGTGCAAGTCCCCTTCGGCAGCAGGCGTGGAGGAGCCTGCCTGGGGTGTCCAGCCTGCACAGCAACCTGCACACCTGCCCTGTCACCTGCCCTGTCACCTGCCCTCACATCTGCCCTCTCCCCTGCCCTCTCACCTGCCCTCACATCTGCCCTCTCACCTACCCTCTCACCTGCCATCTCCCCTGCCCGCACCCAGCACTGGGCAGGGCAGCCCTCGGGCCTCTCCCTCTCGGTGTGAGGCAGAGCGAGGGGCTGCTTGGCTTGGTTTTGGTCATTTTAGACGTGAGCAGTACTAAAACATAACAGATGTGAGAGCGGGCTGCGTGTGCTGTCATTTGTCCTGGAGCTGGGCAGGGAGGAGCGGGCAGGGTGGGTTCTCACCGTCCCCATCCCTCACTGTCCCCGTCCCTCGCTCTCCTCGTCCACTGACCCGACTTCCACGGCCAGGAGTGCCGGGGGTTGCTGTCACACCTTGCAGGCACACCTGCCCAGGGCGGGCACCCCACGTTCCCCCAGCAGCACCAGCACGGTGCCAGGGCGTTGCAGAGGCAGGAGGGTCCCTGTCCCTGCCGGGTCCTGGGGAGCAGCTTTGGCCCCGTCCAGCCCGAGCTGCAGCCCCAGAGCCGCCGGGAGCCGAGGCGGGTGCCGGGCGCGGAGCAGCTGAGCGTGGGCACGGCGAGCAGCTGCCCGGGGCTGCTCCGAGCTTGGCAAGCGCGGAGCTGCCGGGGGGCCCAGGGGGGGCCCGGGTGAGAGCACCCCCCGCCCTGCCGGTGCTGGCCGTGTGTGCGGGCAGCGGCCCCGCCGGGCCCCGCACGCACCGGCGGCTGCGGAGCTGGCACCGGCCGCGTCCCTGCATGCGGAAAGGTTTCCCACTGCGGGGACATGAGGCTGGTGCCAGGCGCGGGGCAGCCTGGCTCCCCCTCTGCTGGCCCCACGCTGCTCCCAGATCCTCCTCTGGCTCACGGCACCACCTGCCCCTTCTCCTGCCCCTGCCTCTGTCCCTGTCCCTGTCCCTGCACCCCCTGCCCCTTCTCCTGTCCCTGCCCTTATCCCTGCCCCTGTCCCTGCCCCTGCACCCCCTGCCCCTTCTCCTGCCCCTGTCCCTGCCCCTGCCTCTGTCCCTGTCCCTGCCCCTGCCTCTGTCTCTGTGCCTTCCCTGCCCCTGTTCCTGCCCCTGTCCCTGTTTCCCCTGTCCCTGCCCCCCCTGCCCTTGTTTCCCCTGCCCCTGTCCCTGCTATGCACAGCCCCCTCGTTTGGCCGTGGGTCTTCACCACCATAAAGGAGCCGGCCGACTTTTCCCCCCCGACTGGGTCCCTGCCAGGCTTTTATCTAGCGATCCCCAGCAAATCCCTGTACAAACAATACGGATTTCTGACATTTTTTTGTGGTAAAGTAAACTCCCAGCACATCTCTAATTCCAGGGCTTTGTTGTTCTTCCGCAGGGGCTGCCGTGGCTCCGCGCTGGGCTGGGCTGGGCTACGGACACCCCTCGGCTCCCCTCGGTCAGAAAACACGGGGAGGGAGGGATGAAACCCACATGGTCAGGGCACTGCGTTGTGTTGGGTCCTTCGGGCTCTGGAGGGGAGTCTCAGTCCCAGCAGCCCTTTGTGAGCTGATCCTTGTTCTGGCACGGGTCCCCGATGGCTGGTCCTGCTCTCTGGTGCCACGTTCTGCCCCTGGTCCCAGTTCGGCCGCAGGACAAGGCAGGCTGGGGAGGACAGGAGTCCCCAAGCAGGACACAGCGGGGACATGTGGGTGGGGGCAGGATGGGCTCCCGCTGCGACAGCGCTGCTGACTTCCAGACATTCCTCCTGTGCGTGGCCGGCACCACCTCGGCTCATAACGTGATTAAAAGATTAAAATCTCTCAGTTCAGCAGCAAGCAGCAAATGAAGCTTGAGCAGGGATGCTGGGGGGCTGTGGTGCTCGAAGCCCCCGTGACAGCGATGTGGCGCCTGGGGAAGGGCAGCTGAGGCCATCTGGGCAGGTGGCTCTGGTGCTCAAAATCTCCTTGGTGCAGCCGGGCAGTGAGCCCTGAGCCCACCCCCCCTTCTCAGTTACTGGCCGGGCTGGTTTGTTTGTGGTGGTTTTGCCTCCTTCCTGGCCCCGCTGCCCAGGCTGGCGTCCTGCTCTCCCCAGGGTGCCAGCCCAGGGCTGAGCTGACTCAGGGCTGAGCTGAGCTGGGGGTGGCCAGTCTTTGGGTGGGCAGGATGCGCAGAGGGCAGGTGACATCCCGGCCAGAGCTTGCCCATGGCTGCAGTCTGTTGGCACCCACTGAGGGTGCACCAGGACTTCAGTCCTTGTTCCACCCCAGGAGCTGCCTCCACCTGGATCCCCTGCAGCTCAGTCTGGGCACTGCCAGGCTCCAGGACCTGGGGCTTGGCAGAGGGCTCTGCTTGGGACACGGTGCCCAGCCATGCCAGTAGCCCCCAGGTCATGCCCGGGGACCAGAAGGCTCAGTGCCAGCGCCACAGCCCTTATGCTGTGCCCCCACCCATTTGCTGCCCATGCTGGGACACGTTTGGTGGGAGAACGCTGGTGCCACCAGGGCCTCTGGTCAGTCTCCAGGTGCGCAGGGAGGTGCAGGGACGTGGTGTGATGTGGGGACACAGGTGCCAAGGCTGACGACCCCGAGCAGCTGTGGGAAAGGGCTGGGCAGCGGGCGGTGGCGGTGGCCGGAGGGAAGGGAGGGGAGCACGGGCCTTGGCGGTGCCGCCGCTGACTCACTCACCAGTGGAAACAGAAACCTTTCCCAGGCTTACAGCACCAGCTCCACAGCACCCCGGCCTCACCATGGCAACCCCTTGGGCTGGCGGGGTGCACCTGCAGACACCCCTTCCCTGGCAGCATGCACGGCGCGGCACGGCACGGCACGGGGGCTCTCATGGCTGGGCTCTGCTCAGCCTGGTGCAGGGGCTTTCTCCATCTCCCTAGGGATGCACAGCCAGGCTGGCTGGGAGCCAGCAGCCCCAGCAGGCAGCAGCCCCCAGCCCTGGCAGCCCCAGGGCCACCTTTGCCCCCGGGCCGGCGGGAGCTGAGCCCTGCGGCGCTGTGTGCACACACTGCCCGTATTCACGGAGCAGCAGGACCAGGGCAGCGCGGGGCAAGGCCTCCCCCAGCCTGGCCAACAAAATGGGCATTCAGGGCCGGGCGGCTGCCCTGGGCAGACCCAGGTCATCTGCGAGGCCAGCGGGACTCGTGTTTCCCTGCCAGGCCTCACAGCCTGGGGCTTGGGGTCACAGATGCACCAGACACGCTGCTGGCACGCAGGGCCAGCCCTTCCAGCGTGCCTGTGCTGGGCATGGCACAGCCGAGGGCACTGGGAGTGCCCAGGTGGTCGCTCCCAAGCTCCCTGCGCTTGGCATGTCACTCCATGTCCCGCTGCCCATCATGTCCCACTGTGTGCAGAAACCAGGGTCAGCCCTGTGGCAGCGCTCAGGGCAGCAGCCAAGGACTGTCCTGAAGGAGGAAAGTGACAGGAGCGGTGACAGGAGCAATGCCAGAAACATTAGGAGGCCCGGGGATTGTGTCCATCGCAGCAAACACCAGCCAAGGGAGGTGGGTCCTAGGCTTTCCTCAGCAATATTTGGTTTACAGTTGGACTCAGTCTTGAGGGTGTTTTCCATCCTAAAGGACTCTGATTATCCAGCTCACATCTGCCCCTGCCCTCTGCAGCCCCTCCTCCCCCAGCCCCTGTCCCCGATGCAGAATGGGTCCAGCAGTGGGTGCTGCCAGCTCCCACTGACACCATCCGCTCCGGGCCGGTCCCGCTGTGCTGGGCAGAAACATCTGGTCCTGTTGGAAGCGTTCCAGGGCACAGGGCCAGGGCTCCCTGTGCAGCAGCACCAGCCCTGGGCCGTGCCCTGCAGCCAGCCAGCAGCTGCTCCTCCATCCTCATCCCCGCCCGGGAAATTATTTATTTGTTGAGGAACGTCTTTTCCCAGGAAACCTCTCCAGTGCTGAGGGACATCTTCAGTTACAAGGAGCAAATAAACATTGTGAGTTTCCGAGGCTCTGAGCTCTGCAAACAGCAATGCTAAACCCGGGGCTGCGCTGCAGCATGGCAGGGTCCCACACTGACCCACAGCCGGGCAGCAGAGGGGGACAGGGGCCACTGGGGCAGCATGGGCAGCCTCTGGGGCTGGCTGGCACAGAGGGAACCAGCACAGACCACTGGAGACCTCAGCCAGGACACGCTCTGCCTTGCTCTCACAGCAGGAACAAGAGTGTTCTCCACCTGTGCCCTGAAGGAAGCTCATCACTTCACCTCTGTGTCCTCTCAATCACTCTGTTGTTCCTGGTCACTTAAAGGGCTGCTTGTCTGCAGGATGTCTCCTGTGACAGGACAGGGCAGTTCTGAAGGAAGGGCCGGACTGGTTGGTTTTGTCACACAGCTGTGGGTGGATGGAGTAATTCAGCCCCAGGATTTAGTGCAGTGCCAGAAACATGCTCACCTCCTCAAATGGCTGCTGTGGGCTGTGCACAAAGTGAAGCCTGAGCTGTTCTCCAGTACTGCCTCCCACTTCAGCATGGGGACGGCTCCTGGATGTTCAGTGCCTGCTCAGTTGGGGTTTTTCCCTGCTTTTGTGTTTCCCACCCTCTTGATTGGCATGCCAGGGATCTGTACTGATTATTGGATTCTTGAGAAGCAGATCTTTTCTTGGCAGTGCAGCTGTTCCTGTGGCTGGGGTGGAAGGTGCCACCTGGAGCAACCCTGACACTGCCACCATCCCTGCAGCGCAGAATTCAGGCTGTTTGCTTTGCTGTGTTGTCAGGAATGCTGGCAGAGCTGCCAGGCTCCCCTCAGCCACAATGCTGGAGCAGCACAGGGCACACAGCTCTCCAAAGAGAAGCCCAAATGCAGCCAGGCAGGATCTGGCAGCAGCCGCCTGCCCCAGCCTGCCCCGTTCCCAGCACAGGGGACCAGCCCCGCTCCTGTCTCCGTCTGCCATCAGGCTCCTGGGACGGATCTGGGATCCTCACGGGGGTGCTCCTGGGGGGGCAAGCAGCTGATGCTGCCCTGGAGCAGCTCTGCCAGCCCCAGCAGGGCACCCGGACACGGGACACAGCCCTGTGACCCTGCCTGCCCGCCCGGGAGCAGAGCCCAGCCGAGGAGCCGCTCCCAGCGCGGTGCCAGCCCGGCTCCTGTTGCTGCCAGCTGCCAGGCACGTCCCATCCACCCCGCTCCAAAGAGAGACAAAGCCACAGCCCAGGTGACATCACAGCACAGCCACCCCTCGCAATGCCACCATGTAGGGGAAATTCCCTGCACGACTAGGACTCTCTGGATAAAACTAGCTGGAGGCTTAAAAAACCTTAATTGAGGGAGCAGAATTAAGATCTTTTTCCTAAACAGAATCTGGATCCAATCTAGGAACTCCCTAATGGATAGGGAATTTTTTATGTTCGAATGCATTGGCTGCACTAATACAAACCATGAGTACTGCAGCCCTCACGCTCCAGCAGCACTGTGGAACTCTTCCTCACAATCAGGACCAAAAAAGGCTTTTGGAACTGCAGCTCCATCCCCGAGTCCCAAAGAACTCCGTGGGGGACAAAGACAAACCATTTAACCCGTGCTGGGCTTTACAGGTATAAAGGAGTGTGGAATTGTGAGGCCACGGATGCTCTGGGAGCTCAGAGGTGCCTGTGGAGCTCAGACTTTTTTCATACCCTGAGCTCTCCTGCCCTCAGCAGCACCCACACACAGAACACCTGGTCCAAAACTATGCCCTGCCCCAGGGGGTTCTTGGGAGCTGCCCAGGGATCTGAACCCAGCGCTGACAAGTTTCCATGATGTCCCATAAAATCCCTCAACTAATTAATTTTTTTTTTCTGGTAACCCTTCAACACTGGCACAAGGTAAAATTTTAAACTGTTAAAATACTTCATGCACGTTTGGACGAACCAGCCTCACAGATCTGCACCCATCCACTGCCTGTTCCTCAGAGGAAAAGAAACTGCCAGGTCTGTACTTCCATTAGCAGCCACAGCTCAAACACTCGGTGTGAATCCTCCCATTTCCCCCCATTAAGCTGATGAGTCCTTTATGGGCTCTCTTTACCCACCAAAGAAAGCACCAGTGACACTTTCAATCCAGACTGCATTTAATGAGCCAGGCCAGCCCGGAGTGCAGCTGGCTCAGGGCTATGCCTTGATGGCGAATTTCCTGGCCGGGTACAATCGTTCCTTTCTCTGCTGCTTCTTGGTCTTCAGGTTCTCCTCGTGCTTGTTGAGCCTGCGCCGCATGGCCCGCGTCTTCTTGGGCCGCAGGTCCAGGGGCTTGTACTTCTTGCCCTGTTTGCAGAGACACCCAGCAGCTGAGCTCCTGCCACAGCCTCTTTTCCCTGGGACTACCACTGCAGCCAGGAGCTCAGGAAACACCAGTGGATTGTGACTTTTGTAGCAGCTCTCACTCAGGTTTAAGTAAGGCAGAATCTTACAAGCCGCACTTATCCTCTTGAAAAGATCTTTTTTTCCCCACTCAATATGATCTAATTCAAACTCCAAGAAGTGATATTCTAAAAATTACAGAACCACATGGAATTAAAGAATTTCTTGGTCACCCCTGAGATGAATAAATTGAAAATAAAGAGTATCTGCATTTCTGCAAACCCATTTCTTCATCCCAGCAAGTCCATCCCACCCCACAGAAGGGATGCTGCCAGAGGACTTTCCTGCAAAAGCAGACTCACACCAAGCTTGCAGAACTCTTCCACTAATATTTAAAAAGCAACCACGACCAGAGAACTTTGAACTGAACACAAATTATAGTTTTTCCTTGAGTTTTAAGCTTTTAAGTAGCAATCCTTCCGGCACACTTTGTCATTGTGAACAGCAAGAGCGTGAAGGACAAGGCCTGTCCTTACCTTGTAGAACTTCCTCAAGTTCTCCTTCTGGGTCTGGTTGATGACAGTCAACACTCTGGCGATGGATTTGCGCACCACACGGCTGCGGGTGGGAAAGAGAGGGACCTGAGCACGCCCTGCAGGAGCAGCTGCACGGACGGAGCCGGGGTACAGAGCCCGCGTGTGCTCCGTCCCCCTCACCCTGCACCCCGCTACAGCCAACCCCGGCAGCGCCCGGCTCAGCTCCTCTGAGCAGCGACCCGCACCGGCCCTCGGGCCCAGCGAGCCGTGCTGCTCTTCCACGCGGGTTTTCAGGTTTTTCTTTCTCACAGCACACCGCCACAGAGCGCAGCCCTCGGGCGCGGCGCACGCCGGGCCCCGGCCCCGCTCCCCCGGCCCCACTCACATCTTGGACAGCTTGGACGCGGCCCCGCCGGTCACTTTGGCCACGCGCAGCTGCGACAGCTCCACCTTCAGATCCTCCAGCTGCTTCAGCAGCTCCTCCTTCTTCTTCCCGCGCAGGTCTCGGGCCTTGATCTTGGCCTGCGGGCGGCGGACAGGCCGTCAGTGCCCCCGCCCGAGCCCCGGGCCCGCATCCCGCCCTCCCTCAGCCCCCGCGGCGCGAAGATGCGGGCCCAGGGCCCGGTGGGATGTGGGCGGACTGCCGGGGTTCCCGGGCCCGGTGGGACGGGGGAGATGCCCGGGTGGCGTTCCCGCGGGATGCCGGTGGATCCCCGGGTGGCCGTTCCCGCGGGATGCCGGTGGATGCCGGTGGATTCCCGACGCGCGGCCCAGCTCTCTCACCATGGCGGGCGGCGCGGGGCGGAAAGGCGGAAGCGGCGCAGGGACAGGGGCGGTGCCGCGGCGGGGCCGTACCAACGCGCGCCGGGCGGGGGGAGGAGCCTGCGCGGCGCGCGCCCCCCGCGGGCGGCACGGTGGTGCCGGCCGGGGCGCTGACAGGCAGGGCGGGAGGCACGGCCGGCCCTGGGCTCTGGGGCTGCAGCCCCGCGGGAGCCGCTCGGTGCTGCGGCGGCCGCCCCCGCTCTCTTGTCAGCCGCCGGAGCCCGGTCAGAGCGCAGCCGGTGTTCTCACGCTGGCCGAGGTGCGGCACTCTTACACCGGCAGTGATGGGGACGTGATGGCGGGTGGGGCGGGAGCGGCCGCCGCGGCATCACGAAGCAGGGACAGGGGCAGAGCCGTGTGCGCAGGCTGCCGCGCGGGACGGACGGACGGACGGACGGACGGACAGACAGACAGACTGGAGGAACCACCTCGCTCCCCGCGGCGCCGCCGCCGCCGTATCCAAGCAGCCGCCGCGCCTCACCGGCAGCGCGCGGGAGGGCGGAGCCTCTCGATTGACGGCCGGCGCAGCCAATCAGAACGCCTTCTCGCCGTTAGCCTGGGCGCGCGGCCAATAGGAGCGCACGGGGGCGGGGCTGGCCGGCGCGGACCGGCGCGAGGCGGCAGCCGCGCTCCCTGAACCTCGGCGGCGCTGCGGCCGCGCCCGGACCGGGACCGTGGTCGGGACCGGCGGGTGCGGACGGCCCGCAGAGCTCCGGGCCCGGCGGAAGAGCCGCGCCGCGCGTGGGAGCCCAGGTAAGGCGGCAGGTGCGGGCGGGGGCCCGCGGAGCATCCCCCGGCGGCGCGGCGGGTCCGTGCCCGGTGCCGCGGTGAGGGGCGGCGGGGGCGGCAGCCGCCGCGGCCCGGCGGTGGCGGCCCGGTGCCGTGCTCGCCGCTGTCTTTGCTGCTAACGGAGGGGAGGAACGCGATGTGACACGTCTAACGCTTAGGCCTGGGTTGGCAGCTGGAGGAACCACCCGAGCGACCCCCTCCTTATGAACTTCTCCGTTGCCCGCGCTCCCTTCCCGCCCGCGGCGGCCGCGGCTGCCGGTGTGGAGCGGCCGCGGCCGCCGGTGTGGAGCGGCCGCTGACAGGTAGCGGCGTTCGGCGCCGGCGGACGAGCCCGCTGGGGTGGAACGTTGCTGGATTTTGCGGGAGCAGTCCGTGCAGTGCTGGGTACCCAAGCTGCCGGTTTGGTGGCATCGTCGTGGGTTTGTTGTGATTCGAAACTTCCGTCGAAGCGGTTCCCTTGTCACCAATTTTTATTTGGTTTGGTACAGAGAGGTGTCTTGGACAATGGGTGACATGAGACGCCCTTGGGGACGGAAGCTGGATGGTTGTTATGTTGTGTCATCCCCTCAAATTTCTTGCCTTATAAAAATGTCCATAACCTGTTAAAACATTCAAGATCAAGACTGCAGGTTTTCAGCGCTAGATCTAATCTCCCACCACAGAACAGGATCTGTTTTTACCAGTGTCTGAGTTGCACATCTGTCATTTAATAACCAGACTCCAAGCTTCTATGCTTTAGCTCTGTCTGGGCCAAGCACTTCTAGTCCTCCAACTTGCAAAATGGACCCCTTAATATAAAAATAAAAAATGTGGATTTTGCACGAGCTATCCAAACACAACCTGTAATTTATGGCATCTTGTCCAGCTAATGCAAAGCAGCGCTGTGGGACCATATGAAGACTAAAATGTGAGTGAAATTCCCAGAATGTGTGTGCTTCCCTCTGCTCCTGCAGGCAGCAGGACTGCTGTGGTAGCAGCCTTTGCAAATCATAGAAAATCATCCTGGAATGGGTCTTGCAGTGGGATCTGCAGATGCAGTTCCTGCCTGGGGTCTCCTCACCCCATCTGACCCCGTGGTTTTAGGTGGTTGTGCTGTCCCTGGCATGGTGGAGGAAGCACTTTGGGAGCCTGGTGCCCTGCTGGGGATCGTATGTGTAGAAAAAAGAGGCTTCATTTTCAAATCAGATTAATACAGTCTCATTCAAGATGTTTGGATGAATTGGACCACGATGTACGTTAAATGAAAGAAAGAGTGAGTCACTTCACCATGAGCAGAGAGCGTTATTCTCCAGTCATCCTGGGCTGCCAGAGCAATACAGACAGTCACGACTGTGATGGCCAGCTCCTTTAGTGCAGGAAATACAAAAACCATTCACAGAAACTATATGGAGAGAGGGAATATTTTGTTGTTCTACAGAGGAGAATGTGATCATTGTTCTGCCTTGAAATGTAGCTACAGTACACTGTCAAAATTCAGTTGGCAATCTGTGTCCCTTACAAACCAGGGAATATTTTATCACAACGATGTCTAGCTGGGCTTTGCTCTATGTGTAAGAATGATACCGTGTTCTGTGCTCTTTTGAGAAAGTCGATCTACAAGTGATAAAGATGCTGGAAGTGCATTCCAGCAGGACGAACATGCAGCTCATTGTTAACCATTTCCGTGTCCCTGTTTCATTTTGTGGAGGGAAGTAATGAAAACGGAGCGTAACGATTCAAAACATCGAGAAGCTTCTATCCCGAGTCGCTGTGCCTCGGGATCGGGTGGTGCTGTCCGTGGCCTTGCAGGGAGGGCACAGGTTTGGGGAGGTGGGAGCGGGGGGCTGCAGCTCTCTCCTGCTGCTCCTGTCACATGATGCTCTGCACAGTCCCCTGCTCGCGCTGCAGCTGCCTCGCCGCCCTGTGCCACTCTCATCTCCCCTCTTCTTGCATCACTTTTAGTCTGCTTTAGCTCTCTTGGCGTTAAATGGAGCTGTTGGTGATCTGCTGCGGCACAGATGGGTAATGGGAATTCATTGGATTATCTGGACACGTTACTTTTGTTGGCTTGTCTTTTATTCTGCTTGGTGTGCTTTGGGTAAGGAGGGAAGATCTCTGGTGTGAAAGTCTGTTCTGAGTGGTGGTACTGCCTAAAGAGCTGCAATGGAGCTGATATTAAACAAAATCCCCACTAGTCCCCTAAAGCACAGTACAGCTATTGGATTCTGACCATAAAAACCTGGATGTTGATGTCTTTTTACACAGAACTTTACACAGTTCTCATTTTTTCATAAAAATGACTGCTTCCATTGGAGCAATCTTGGGAGGAGGACAACCAAGACTTGTACATGCAGATTTTATATCATTTTGTTTGGTGTTCTTGCATAAGAACGTTCTGCAGGCTTGGCTTTTATAGCTAAGCTGCACTGTTGAAGCACAAAAGCTCTGTTCAAGATAGGTAGTTTTTAAACAGGCTGGAAACAGAGGTATGGTATGGAGCATGTGTTACAGCAAGAGGAGACAGTTCATAAGGAGTGGACCAAGTTGTGTGTGGGAGCTGCACTGAGGGTCAAATGGAGGTCTGGTTCTGTAAAGTATGTAAGGAAGTTGCCAACACAAATATTACCTTGCAGCTCACATGTGCTGAGAGAACGCAGCACAGCCCTGCAGCAGGGATGGAGCAGAGCAACCATCAATCTGGTTCCCTGAGGATGTCAGTCAGGAAAGGAAGTGTGCGGTGCCAGAAAGCCTGGATGGAACTGCAGGTTTAGAGGACTTGTTGTTTGAGGTATTTTTAATTATTGCTATTAATATAATGGAACACAGACTAGAAGCTGAGGTTTTGAAATATAATTAAAGCAGAAGCCAGCAGAGGGATTTCTCTGCTGTGAGGCAGAGGCATGGCTCAGGAGCAGTACCTGCTCAGGAAGGTGAATTCCCAGAGCGGTGATGCTCTCCATGCAATCCCCAGCGTGCTGGCAGCTCCCACCAAACACTGGTCTGGAGGGAAGAAGTGAACCGAAGGGCTCAGAAAGCTTTCCCAAGCTTGTCCTGCACTCCCTTTTGTTGGAATACAGTTCCAGTTGGAAGGCAGCCACTGGCACCTTGGCGAGGATGGGAGCGGGCTGCAGAGTGTGACGGTAGCTGCCCTCCAGATCGGGCACTGGCCTCAGCTGCCATTTGGGCCAGCCAGGAAATCATTTGGCTCGCTGGGAGGAAGCCTCTCCATCCCACTGCTGTACAACGCAGCTCCGTGTTAGCTGGTTCATTTCAAATTAATGAGTGTGCATAAAAGAGTTAAAACATCAGTTGTTGTCAGAGGAAAGAAAGAAAAATCTTGTAACTGGGATGCTTTTCAGGAACTTGGCTGCTGGGAAGGCGAGAGGCATGTGCTTTTCCACCCTGCTTTAGGTGATGGCTTAGTTCAAGGGGGCCCAGATTTGGCTCAGTCAACAGTTGTGTTGGCGTCTTGCCATCAAATGTGCATAAAATGGAGCTGACTGCAATTCCCTCCTCACTCTAACATGGAGGGGCAGCCGGAGGGACCCGAGGCTGCTGTGCCGTGCCGCGGGTTGGCTCGGCTGTGAGGGTTACCCTGGGATGTGCAGTCCCTGCAGCACGAGCTGTTGCATTGTGACTGGCTCGCTGCTTTCGAGTCCCTGGGTTGTATTTTGGTGTCTTGTCATAACTAATGCATTTCAGCCCTTGTTGTGCCCGTGCTCCCAAAATCTCTCTCCTTTCTCACAGTGCCTCGTGCTTTTCCAGATGTAGGAGGTTCGTCTCCCATTTGCAGACTCTTCCTATGATTCTGTGGCTTATGAGCATTGCCACAAAATCGAGATAAAACACAACTGGCATTTTAGCTGCTCCAAGAACATTGTGTGTAAATAAACCACTAAATAGTTCAGCCTGTGAAATGTAAATACACACAGCTCGCTGCCACAGCTGATGGTGTTTTTCTGTCTCCCTTCTACCCTCCCACCTCTGCCAAGAGTGGGCCAACCTGATGGTTTTTTTTCTCTTGCTCTTTCATACAAAGCAAATGACTGCTAAGTACCATGTAGGTGGTATGCAGGCACCACGACAGATTCATGATTTGAATTTGGATGAAAAGAAACACTTATGTCCTCTTCCACATTGCTTCTGCACCCTCTTCTGGAGATTCCTAGACTCTGATGACCCAGAAATTCTTCTTTGGTCTGACTTTGAGCTTGAGCCTGTTTTTAATAGCAAACCAGTGAAGTCAGTAGAAGAGCAGAGGCCCAACTGTGATGACATTTTTAGCCTGTGCCCTTTGTTCATCCTATACACAAAAGGTCATGAACTGCAGTGAAAGAGGGATCACAGAGGGCGCAGAACAGACAAAGCTGGAACAAATTGTCAGTGGCAGAAACATAAAGAAGAGAAGCGAAAGTTTTGTGTTCTGAAGGCGATTGAAGGCCACGTGCATCCCATGGTGAGATCATGTCTCTTGTGTTCAAAGTGAGTCCGCCCAGAGTGAATTCAGAGGAGTCTGCTGCTGAGGTGTGGCTTCCATGATCTCAGTGTAGGAGGCAGGAAGGGACTGCACGGTTTCCATGGCACGATGTTAATGAGCACCTCCGCATGTTTCTGAGAGGAAGGATGCCAAAACTGCAGTTCTGGATACAGACAGGTGTGCTTCTAAGCAGTAAAGGGATTTTTAAATATGTCTGTAACGTACAAAAAGCCTGATTCTACAGGTGAAGCACTTACTTGAAGATAAAATAATGGGATTGACGCTGCATGTTGTGTTTTCGACTCATTTGACTCAGAACGGAGTTGAATTTGTAGTGTAGCCTATTTCCTACAGGAAGTCATGAAACTGTTCCTGACAAGATTTCCCAGGTAATGCAGAGGTGGCAGCTCCCCTAGCTCTGAGCTCTTCTAGTGAGGCTGTTTGCAGATCTTCTCATCTTCTGATGTTCTGAGGAAGGAATTATGCATTCATGTGAGGGTAGTAAACTTCCAGTTTGCAGTAATAAAATTTGTGTAACTTGTATAACAGTTCTTGTGTAACTGAGTGCCTGCTCTCTGCCACTTCCACCGGCCACAGCAGAGTGCAGCTGGGGAATGTGCCTGCGTGGGTTTATCTTGTTTTCTTATTTATCCCCTGCCCGCTCCTTTCCCTTTTTTAGGAATGCAATTGCACGGTCAGGCTTCCTCTTTTTTCTTCTTCTCCAAGCAGCTTTTCAGTCCCTTGTCTGATGAAACTGTTGTTGTTCTAGGGGGAAAGGTCCTCAAGATTATCTAGTGAATAGTTTCCACAAAATTTAAAAGAAGTTGAAGTAATGTGTTTAGTACATTTATTAAAGGGAAGGACAGGCAGAAGAAAGTTGTTGTGTTGTAGGAAACATCTGGCCAGCCCCTCAGAATGTGTGGAGCCCCAGGGCAGTGGCAGCTTGCCCTGTGCTGGGGAGAGCTGGATTTATTGGGATGCAAAGGGAAGGATCAATCCAGGTCGATGTGGGACCAGGCTCCCTGTCCCTGTAGGAACAGCTGCTGGCCCTGACTGCTCCTGCACAGGAGTGTGGGTGTGCTCATTTCATACCCCACTGGGGTTTGTGTCTTTTTATTATTTTATTTAAGTGACTTCCCTCTTGCCTAATCTTTAGAGGTAGCAATATTTTTGCAAGTTAGCTCTAAAAATGTGTACTTTAGTAGGAAAACCAGTCTCTTGGAGAATTCCCAGTAGGAGGTGGTTGCTAGACCTAGTTACATTTGCAGGTGATTTAGTCAGCCACGCTGTAATTTGTATATGAAGTCAGTAATTCATTTCTCCTTAGTGCCCTTTGAAGTAAACAAACATCCAGGCAGAGAGAACATGATTTAACCAACATTATCAGTTCAATACAACAGCTGCTTGTTTCTGAAGCTAAAGTTGCTTATCATTGTGGCACTCAGACAAAGGTGTCCCCAAAGCCCAGGCTGTGTCCTTTTCCTTGTGCAGCCCACGTGCCTGCCCACAGGTCACTGAGCAGAGCTGGGGCTCAAACGCTCGGCTTGCTCTCTGAGCTGGCCCTGGGCAGTGCTGTCCCCCGGGACTGAGCCTTGCCAGGAGCTCAGGTGTGGGCTCAGCCTGCTCCCAGATGCCTCCTGCAGCATCCAGCGAGCTGCTGGAATAGGAGCTGGATATGTCTGGAAGAGCTGCAGCCACTGCAGTGCAGACGTGCCCTGAGGTGAACAGTGGTGGGGGTGAGGAATGTCTGTGATTGCTTCCAAATTTTACTAAAAACCTTGGAATCGTAAAGAAATCTTTTCCTCTCTGCCTACATTTTGTGAAGAAATGGTTTGATGTATAACTGCTCATTGCCATTTCCTCTGAATTCCTGACTCCAGCAGACTGTGAGGTTTTCAGTGCCTGTCTGGGGGAATTGCTAATTATTTATTTCAGCGTTTCTTGGGCAGAACCGAGTGGTGTCTTGGGAACTTCAGGGCAGTGGCTCTTGATGGAGAGTTAGGTATTCTGGCAAGAGGAATGAATTTGGTTTCTAATGCATTTTGTGTTGTCTGAGGCTCTGTCAGGACTAGCACTCTGAGCAGATCACATGGAAACACACAGATGGTTTTCCCAAAACGTGCAGTATAGCGTTGAAAGAAAACATGAGACATGAGTGTGCCAGCCTGCAGAAGAAAAGGACAGGCAAATAGGGAGCCAAGGTAGGCATCCTGCTTGGTGAAGGTAAGATTGGCTGGTTTTTGACAGAGTTTTGAGACATGATGTTTCCAGGCTTTGTGTGTGGACGATCAGGAGGTTAGTTTTATCTGTGTTGGTAATTTGCAGATAAGAAATAGATACCAGCTGGGCTTCTGGCTTTGTGTCACATCCCCTTTTGGCAGTGATGCTGTGGGAGATGTGTCAGGATGAAAAGTGGAAAGAGAGCTGGTCTCTGACTCAAGGTTTGACAGCTTTAAAATCCTGATAGACTGGAATGTGTTTTCCACCATTGGTTTCTGTAGCGAGCAGTTCTAGGAACATCTTAGTTTGGGGGAAATCCTGTATCGACAACATAGGTGAACAAAGTGTGTTTGCTTTTTGTTTTTGATTACTACTTGTCCCTCTAAGCAGGGAGTGGGAAGCATTTGAAAACCAGTCAAGGTTCCATAACTGAGATGATTACTCCCTCTAGCAGGGAGTGGGAAGCATTTGAAAACCAGTCAAGGTTCCATAACTGAGAAGAAGTGATGGCTTAAACAAAGGCAGTTGAGTTGTACTAGTGCTCTGTCAGGAGGTCAAGGTGCTACGTCCAGGAGACTGCTCCTGATTCCACCTGTCCTCACTGACAGATGAGCTGACAGACCCCTGACATCCTCCTGTGCCCTCAGGTTACACCAAGGCTGCACCTTCAGGGTGTGAGGTTTCCTGTGTGGGGAGTTGTGACCCTCCCCTTCCAGCAGGCAGCTGAATGGCAGCTTACAGTGATCCTGGCTATGTAGCAAATCCAAGAGGATGTAATGCACTTATTGAACATATCCATGCTGGACTTGCATTGTCAGCTTGATTTCCCTGACCAGAGCATTCCCTCACGGCTCACGGAGCCTGCCTTGCTTTGCAGGCCTGAATCCCAGGGCAGGGCCAGTGGGGAGTGCATACCATTAACTTCAGCACTCTTTTTCCCTTCCAGCTAAGCCTGGAAAACCTTAGCCAAAAGACAGCAAACCACAGAGAAGTGGAGACGTGTGTGATGTAAGTGACATCTGACTTTAAAAATACTGGCCAGCACCGTGAAGCCTCTGTCCCTGTCCCATGTCCCTCCTCCTGCTGCCCTTCAGCTCCAGCTTTAGCTGCCATCCTCTGGGGTGTCTGTGAAGCTCTGCTACCCTGGGTGCTGCAAATCCAATAAAGTATTGCATTAAGCAAACCTGGAATTGTGTGTTCTGAGAGCTTGTAGGGAAGAACCTGGCACACCAAGTGTGGGGCTTGGCGAGCATGGGTTTTCTGCCTTGTATGGCCTGAGGAGTTGGCAAAATCTTTGAGAGAATAATAAGTTCTGCTGGAAGCCACCATTTTCTGTCTATTCTTTTAAACCAATGTTTCAGTGTCTCCTTCTGCAGACTCTGGAGAACATTTTTTTAACGCGTTACTTATGAAAAATTGTCATGCAAAACAGCCCAACAGTTTCTTTTGCATGAAAGAAAGCAAAAAGCATCAGAGAGCAAGAAATTAAGTAGGTGATATTCCTAGCATAGTTGGGCTGTCAAAACTGGGAAAACTGTCTGTCTGCAGATGAGCAGGGATCCATGTGATAACTTCTAGTATCAAAGGGAAGGAGAGGTCCCCGTTGTGGATGTGCTCCTGGTTGCTTTTTATTTACATTGTTCATTTGGAGCTGAGCAGTCCCTTAGGAAAGGGCCATGTCAGGAGCTGTATTCCTCCCTTTACTGTGCCCACTTGCTGTTCTAATAATAATTCTCCCTCCTGTCTGTACTGCTGCTGCATTACAACACAGTCCTTAGTGCAGGAGCACCTCCTCCTCTCCCGAGCTGCTCCTGATAGTAGCTCTTCCTTTGTACAGCACCAAATACCACCCCCTCCAGAGCATGATAAGCCAAAACCAGCTCATGAAATAACTAATTTTATTTTCCTTCTCTGTCAGCTGGAAAAGCCAGCTTCACATATTTTTCCAGCCTTCCAATACCTTTCACATCGGCAGGCTATGGATTTTCTTGTGTATCTTTTATTGATTGCATAAATGGCCTCTTCACAGTGAGTCTGGTGAACTCCTTGCATGTGAGAAGTACTTGGTTTTAAACAACAGCCCAAAGCCTAGCTGGTTTTATTTGCCTGTGCCCGGACTGACACAGTTGTTGGCAGTGGTTGGGGTTGTTGGGTAGTATAACTTAAGGGTGATGTAAAATAAAATTCACTGCAATGAAATTAAAAGACTGATATCTAGATTGTATGAAACATACTTTGCAACTTAAGCATGCTCCTCGATTTTTGCAAATGTGTCTGAAGCTGCTCTGGAGTGCCTGGACTGCCACGGTGGAGCGCAGAACCTACGGGCTCGCTGCAGGATTTAGGTCACCCTTGCTGTGGAGCACACAGGACCTGGGGTATTGTCCCTCTTCCTGAAATTCCTGAATCACCTCCTGGCTACTTCTGACATGTGTTTTTTAGGTCTCACTGTTCACTCCAGTCTCATATGTTGGTGCTTTAAGTGCTTGGTGTTGTTCTGTGCTGTGGAAATGTGAATGTTTGGAGGTTTCGGGCACAGGCTGGTGCTCACAGTCCTTCTTGCCAGGCTCATGCCAAAGCTCGTGACATCTGGGTGGTATGTTTTGGACTCTGGCACCCATATTGCAGTTACCTGACAATATAGAGACACTTTTTACCTTTTTCTGGAGCTCTTCAGCAAGTGGTTTGTGCAGTGCCCCCATGGCCTTGCACTGGTGCTCTGGTGGGCTGTCACTTGGTTGTGTAAAAACAAGTTTATGTGGGCTGCATCTTGTCTAAACTGGGGAATCATGAGACTGCTTGCTTGGCAGGATGGCCCTCTAACTTACCCCAAAAAGCTGGGTGGAAACTGCCAGTTTCTCCTGTGTTTGTTAGGCATGAAGTGTTTGTTCAGGAAGCATTTCTGAAGCCTCTTTAGTTATTATAAAGGATTTTTTGGTGACACTTGCTGAAAGATGCTTTTGGGTGCTTCCTGATGGCTGGAAAGAGTGAGCTTTGCCATTTCCTGGCTTGGACTGGGACATGTAGGCAATTGTTTGTGCAAATAGCATCCAAACAGAGGTGCTGCACAAATAGAAACCTGTTGCTTACCAGAAACACAGCAGAACTGGTAGAGAAGCTGCTGGAAGTAAAAGCTCTGCATGTGCTCAGTTAGAGGTGTGTTTATCTTGCACAAAACTCCTGAGCATGGCAGAGCTGAAGAACCTAGCAGCCATTTCCAGAGATGTTTCGTTGCTGTTTCTGCTGCAAAATCTGTAGCTCATCTCAAAAGGATAATTTGGTATCTGTGTATGTTTGGAGTAAGATTTTTAAAAGCTGCTCTGCCTCTGTAAGCTTTCATATTCCCTTACTTACTCAATACTACAATTATCTACATTATATCTTAGTTTTTTGTTCAGGTGATTATTCTATAATATAACATTTTACTCGTATGAAGAATAAAAATGGATCTGCAGGTATCTTTGTGGGCAGTGCAAGCCATGGAATTAAACAGTCATGAGGATGCAGAGTGGAAGGATGGTAGAGTATTTTATAGCACTCTGGCTAAATTTGCCTTTTTTAGCAATAGGAGCCATTGAGCTACAGTTCTCAGCAGTTACAGAAGAAAATGAAATGTAAAGAGAACTGGGGCTGGTCTCTAAATACAGCTGCAGGATAAATACCTTTGCAGAAGGCAAATTTGGAGAGGATTTCTTTGTCCAAGTGTGAAACCCAACTGCTGTTTGTGCTACAGTCCTTTCGTTGTCAGTTTTGTGTTTGTGAAGACAGTCCTCAGAGTTATTTTATTTTGTGACTATTGTACCACTGTTACTTTTAATTTTGCTTTGTTAACTAGTGCATTGTGCAGTAATTGGTCCCATGCCTTGATTCTCAGCTGTTTTTTTAATGAGTCTTGAGGAGAGTAACCTGTGGAGAACTGCATGCTCTGTGTTACATCCCCATGGAACTGAACGTGCGTCTCAGTCTGGATGAGTTCACAGCAGCTGTTGATTTTTGAGTAATGTGGCTGTTTTTATCTTCCTAGGACTGAGCTTGCCCTAAAAGAAACCATGTCATCAGGGGGAGCTGAAGATGATATTCCTCAAGCAGAGAGAAAAACGGTGACAGACTTTTGCTACTTATTGGATAAATCTAAGCAGCTCTTCAATGGCTTAAGGTTAGTGGATTTTTGACAGCATTCCTTCAGAAAAGCCTCGGAACACACACTGCAATATGTGATGCTGAAGTCAGTTGTGCAGTGAACATTTCAAACCCAAACCCAGTATGTTTGTTTAGGAGAGAATAATGCACCTCTGTATGGGTACTTTTGGACTGTGTGTGGAAGAATGTTTGTAGGAGCAGAGGTTCCAGTTAATAGTAAACTAGAATTTGGCAATCCCATTGAATTGATGTGATTATTGCTGAAATGGTGTGTTTGAGGGCCACAGTTAAGGATTAGGTGTGACTCTGTGCAGTGCACAGCATGCAAATGCAAACCACTACTGTCTCCATGGAAAAAGAAAGGAACGAGGAGGATTTTTCTGAGAGGGAGGAAAGGAGGAGAGGGAATATCTTTGGCGAAGAAATTTAGGAAGTGACAAACAGAAACATCAAAACCATACCCTGTATGTGTCTGCTGAAACTAGTGCTTAATCTGAACTGTGGAGAAAGGTAAAATCTACATTTATCTACTAAGCAGCTGCAACAACAGCTGGAAAGTCCAACTGGTTTGTCTGCAGGGGAATACACGTTTGGACAGTAATATGGATATCCTGTTTATGTCAATATATGCTGAGTTAAACAGCATGTATCCAAAGCTGCTTTATTTCTAAGCTTTGCTGTAGAGTCTCTTAAGTAACATGGGTTTGAGCTCATATCTGGTTGGCAGTTCAGCCTCTTACTGGTCTCTGAGTAATGCTGTATGTTTGGGCCCTTATAGCTTGCTGTTAGTCAAACACAGATGGTTAGCAAAGATGCTTTTAATTCCTCCGCCCCCTGCTATTGATAATCCTTTCATGTGCTTTAGAAGTTGATTACCAAATCCAAAACAAACACTTTGTGCTCCAAAATCTGAATGGCAAATGGGCAGTAGAGACAAGGAGTTCTTGGTGATTGTGTTTGACCCCCCATGAAAGACAGTCTAAAGCAAAAGGGCTGAGATCTTGAGACCAGGATTTCCAGGACTGTATATGACATTGCACTGGCTTTCTGGTAGATTTTCCTTGAAATTTTGGCCTGAAATGCACACAGTTCATGTGTGGCTGTGTGCTGCTCCAGTTCAGATCAGAGAGGTGGCAGAGAACCTCCAGCCATTCTGTGCCTCCTTTGCCGTGGAGGGAGGGAGTGCTTGTATCAGATTTCATGATGAGAGATGGAGTTTCTTGGTGTATCCATGGTACTTTTCCAGAAAGAAACCTTCTTGTACAGCTAAATGAAAAGAAAATGGAGAATACCTCTGGATGAAGTATGGCAAATAAATGTAGAGATGGGATTAAGCAACCAGTTCTGCTGTGTGAAAATAGGAATATTGCAGAACAAGAACCTCTGTCCTTACTGTAACCTGGCACAGTTACTTCTTACACTTGACCACCATTTCACCTCTAAGACCTGTGATTCCCATGGGCATAATGACAGGATAAAGCAACATTATAATTCTCAGGTATCTGCTCTGTTAGTGCTTGTTCTCTGGGGAGTTCACCTGGAAATGTCTTGGCAAGCATCCCAATTCTTAGTCCAGTTGCTTCATAATAAATGCATTTGATTCATGCCTGACACCTTCTGTTTTGAAGATGATGACAGCCTTTGCTGCTGTGTTTTATGCTCTTCTCTTGCCCCTACCACATTTCATAGAAAAGAAGTGATGGGGGAGGGAGAGGAGAGCAATGATTTCCTCCCCAAAACCTCCTCTGGGCACTTCAGCTACAGGGAGCTGAGCCTATAGCTGTGTTGGCAGCTGCTTAGCTGTTGCTGCTGCCAAAAATTGCAAGGGCTCAGCCTGCCACGTCTTTGTTTCAGTAGCATTTCCTTCCTCTCTTCCCAATACAGATGCCAAATACAGCATTTGAGGAAAACATACGATGGTCTGCCAAGGTTGCTGCTCGAAAGTGTACTTTGTGCTGTGCTCCAGTGATAGCATCTCCTGTGGCCATGCCTGCTAGGATAACCCAGGGGGGCTGCCTTCCTGCTGTCTCTGCCCTGGGCTATAAGTTAGAATAAAACTGCTAATGAAGTATGTTGCAATGGCTCTCTTCTCCCCTTTCCCCACTCCCACTTGCTTTTTTCTTGAAAAAGGCTGGGAAGAGGGAGGCTGTAAGGAAGCAGTTTGTCATGGTGTATTGTCACTGGTATTATTTTCTTTTAAATGTTAAAAAGAGCTTAAATGTGTTCAGTATCACAAAGAAGCCTGAAACTTTAAGGAATTAAAAGACTTTCAGCAACTGTATTTTAGGGAAGTGATTGTCCCTTTGTACTGGGCACTGGTGAGGCAACTGGTCCTGTTCTGGGCCTCTCATGGCAAGAGAGACACTGGGGGGCTGGAGCATGTCCAGGGATGGGAACAGAGCTGGGAAAAGGTCTGGAGCACCAGGAGCAGCAGAGGGAGCTGGGGGGCTCAGCATGGAGAAAAGGAGGCTCAGGAGGTACCTTCTGGCTCTGTGCCACAGCATTTTTATTCCACTGCTGCTCAGGTTCTGGGAACAGGAGCCTGTAACTACTACAAACCCATGAACATAAAAGGAAATTGTCTCTTTTTATCACCTGTCAAAACTGTGAATGTCTTTAAAGCTTTGAATGTTAAACTTACAGTTATTGTAGCCTTCCTCTTTGAAGGGTGCTGCTGAGTCTCTGTGACTTTGTCAACATCTTTAATGTCCCTGTGTGACAGCTTCCATGTGGTGCTGGCCAAGCACACCTCAGCACCTTTAATTGGGTTTCAGCCAGTATTATCTGGCAGCATGGCTGAAATGAACTCCTGACAGAGAATTAATTATGAGCACGTAAGTAGTGCCGGTCTTTGTGGAGACAAAGAGTACAGTAAGAATTGGATAAAATTCTGGGCTGTCTGTGAAATTTGAACATCAGCCACACTAGTGCAGCAAGAGAACCAGTCTTGAGTGCCTAGTGTGAGAAACCCATCATTCTAGGACATCAGAGTTTGTGTCTTCACGTCCCATTTGGAATGTTCTGAAAGCCAAGGAATTGGAAATGGTTTCCACTTGTTGTTGCTGGCTGTTGTACTGTCCTAAATCAAATCTCCAGTCCCTCTGCATTTGGATTCGTTTGGTTGCCCCTTTATCCCTCCTGTAGTGGTGTTCAGCCAGAGCAGTGCTGAGCCAGCAGCCTGGGCTGGGCACACCCCACAGGAAAACCTGCTGCCTTTGTTTCTCCTCACTGCTCTGGTGTCCTTCTGTAGATCTGGAAGCAGCAAAAAGTCTTGTCATGACATAGGTCTTGAGCTCTCAAGTTGGGTGTATAATTGCTTCTGGGTCATGTATTCCCTGTCTCCTTTGGTGGGAGCAGCTGTGCTAAAAGCCCACTCCACTCTGCAATCAGTTTGGGATTCTTTTGGGCTGTTTCTCACCAAATAATGCACGTCCCCATGTTCTGTTAAAAAAACTGCACTAAATGTCCTCTTTTGCTTATGCATCCGTTTTCTGGCAAAATTTCTTGGTACATGGGAGCAGCATGTGTGATGTTCAGCACAGAGCAGTAGAGGGATGGCAGGAAGGGCAGCTCTTTTCTACAGAAAGCTGTAGTGAAACCACAGTAATGTATTGTCATAAATGAAGTTTTATTACAGCCATGTCAGAATACTATCAAAAGAACAAGTGCTACTGTCTGTTTCCATGGAGATCCTTCCCGTTCCCTGGGGAGCCGAGGAATCCATGGTGTTGTGCAGCTATGCCAGCTGCAATTAGGCAGGCAGGCTGCAGGAGGAATATCCGTGTGGACAGGCAGCAGTGGCTGCAGACAGCAGTGCCAAACACACGGGCACTGCCCTGGCAGAGGCTGCTGAGAGCACCTCTCCTTTCCTCACACTCACATCTAACGCAGCGCAGTGAGTCGAGCTGGGCTTTGTGTTTAGGGTATGTTAGAATGTTCGGGCTTGTGGTGAAGGTGGGTGTGTTAATTAGCTCACTGATGAGGGATCAGTGCATGAGCATCATCAGCACACACCTGCACCGTAACCCTGCCTGCTTAATTCTTAGTTTGTGCAGGTACTGGTGTTTGAGAGAAGGATGTTTGCTTGGGTTAGTTAGGGTTCTTCAAGTCAGCTTGTTAATTCAGGCATTCTATAAGTTAGTGCCAGGGAACTTTGATTTGTATAGCTTTTAAAAAAATTATCCATTTCAGTGTTGTTTTGTAATTATATATATATATATTTATATATACTTTACCATTGAATCTTATAGATGTGCTAATTAAATTAAAGCTGCCTCTTGCTGTGTCAGAGTCTGTGCTGTATCTTGGGTGTGTGTTTAGACAGTGCCTTAGCTTGTTTTGTTTAGCTAAAATGTTTACATCTATTACAATGAGAGAAGGTGGTGAATTGTTCCTTGCAGAAAATGCTTTAAATTTGCATGTGTTTGTATCAAGCTGTATTTGAATGAAGATGTTGGTACCCTGAAGCACATATTTATATTCCTGTTTACCCCTTGCTACACCAACGTACGTTGCAAGATTTTGAGCAGCCCATTGCAAGTTTGAAGGGATTTTTTTTTTTTTTTGTAAAATCCTACCCAGATTCCTTGGCATCTTCATGGAACATCAGCACCAAGTACTGGAATGCTTTTCCAGGCTGGTAAGAGCTGTAGCTGGTAAGGGATTCATTTTACTTGTAGTAGCTGAGCTAGGTCCCTTCAAGCTGTGTGGGAAGTACAGTTGGCTGACGAGCAGAAGAATATTAATTTCCTTTCCTACCTCGGGTGCTGTTAAAGCAATTACAGTGAGCAGAAACAGGCCAGAACGCTGCTCTGAAATGGTGTGTACTGCTCTGCTTCGCTGGCTCCTTCAGAGGACATGGCAAGGTTTCCTAAAGGTGGTGCTTGGTCTCTACCCTCCAGGCTTGGGTGTGGAATGTGCTGCTTTTCTGTCTGCTGAAGGTGGTGCATGAGCCAGCACAGTGATTTGAGAGAGCATTCCTTGTGGAAATCAATCTTGAATCAAATGAAAGAGGATTCTGTCTTGGAAAAGCTGCTCTACATCCACTTACAGAGTTGTGCACCTCCTTTGAATGAGCTTTGGTGTAGATGTGTAGGGAACATGGGACTCAGGGGTTTGGTCCCCTCTTGCATTTATTTCAAGGTTCAGGTCACTCCTGGGAGATGGGAGGAGGAGTGGGGGTTGAGAGCACAAATGTTTAAAGCCAAAATCCTTAGGAATACATCATAGTTGTGGGGTGGAAATATAGTGGGAATAGCACAGCATGGAAATGGAGGGGAGGTGGGAGAGCAGAGCTGACCTGGGTTGGCTGACTCACCTTGTAGCACTGGAGACTGACAGGAAAAAACCAGAAGTTCTCAGGTTGTGTCGTGTCACCAGGTGTGAGTGAGAGGGTGACAAATGTGGTGTAACAGAACCCACTGAGCATTGACTGTGAGCATCCATATGCTGGCCTGGCCTGGTGATAGTGGGGCAGTGGTTTTGTTTGTGATGTCATAGGCTCTGTATGAAACACAGCCATATCTGTTTGAAAAAGATTATTTCCCTAATCAGTAGCAATAAATATTATCAGTCTATATCAACTAATTTCCATCTGCTTGTTCTTGGGTAGGGTTTTTCTGTATTATGATATTTTAAGAGTCCAATTTGTCTTTCTGTGCATATAACCATATAATTACTTCCCTTCTAGCAAAATTGTAAGCTATTTTCAAACACCTGTTGCATGTAGGAACATGATCATTTCCTATTTGGAGAGATCCAGTAACAACAGGTTTTGAGAAACTCTGGCAATCATGGTTCTTGTAGTTCTGGGTGCAGGCAGAATTCTAAAGTATGTCAATGAATCCTGAACAAAGCAGTTCTGACTTTGACATACACGTGCTCCTGTCACGTTGGGCTGACTGGATTCTGCTTCCTAATTCTGCTTTTGTCACTGTCTCTTGCAGGGATTTACCTCAGTATGGGCAGAAGCAGTGGCAATCCTATTTTGGGCGAACATTTGATGTTTACACCAAACTCTGGAAGTTCCAACAGCAGCACCGGTAAGGAAATGTTGTAGGCATTTGTGTTGTGTGGGTTTAAATGCAGCTTTAATCTCTGGAATGCCCCGAGCCCAGCTAAGATTGAGATTTCACTGTGCTGTTCAAGCATGAAGGGAGGGAACAGCAGCTTCCTGCAGTGCTCACAGTCTATTGAATTAAAATGTTGCAGAGTGGTCAGTGTGACTTTTTTAACAAACCCTTTTGCTCTACCTGAGTGTGTGGTGCTTTAATTTCTTACTGAGGAGGTGATGGATTCTGCAGAGCAGAATCTGGAATGGTGTGAAGTCTCTTGCTGCAGCGTGGGCTCTGATCCTTCACACCTTCCTCTGGCTGCATAGTCTGAGTGTTCTCCTGGGAAGTGGTGACCTTTTGTTGTGTGTATTTTGTGCAACACACTTATGTCTGGTTCTGGCAAGTTTATGCAAGATAAATGTCCCTTGTTGTGGAGTTTGTGTGCTGCTGGCTCTGTGAGGGGCTGCTGCTGGCAGTGCTGCACCAGTAATGAAAGCTGAATTTGGCCCTGCAGTGGCTCTTTGTCTTGTCTGGTGGGATGTTCTGGGAAGTTTGGGAATCCTTTTAATCTTTCTTTTCTCTCTTGCGACATAGACAAGTATTGGACAATCGGTATGGGTTGAAGAGGTGGCAAATTGGGGAAATTGCTTCCAAGATTGGGCAGCTCTATTACCATTATTAGTAAGTAAGCACAGAAGAGGATTCAGTGGGCAATGCAGGGTTAGTGGCAGCTGCATGCCAAATGTCTGGATGCTCAGTCAGGAGGAATCAGTGACTGGGCTGAGTCCCAGTGCCAGTTTGTGAATGAGGGCCCTGGGGACTGCATGGGGTGCTGCAGGGAAGGGCCCCTGTGAGCCTGGTGCCACACTGCTGCTCACGCTGGTACTGCCCAAGGACTTCTCTCCTGCCTCCAAAGGGTCTTCCACGTGTGCTGCACTGGAATGTTGTGCAAAAGTGTGATTGACAAGTTTGGGAGCTTAATGTTCCTTTAAGCTGTTCAGTGACCCCATC
Source organism: Onychostruthus taczanowskii (assembly GCF_017590055.1). Lineage (NCBI taxonomy): Eukaryota > Metazoa > Chordata > Aves > Passeriformes > Passeridae > Onychostruthus > Onychostruthus taczanowskii. Next base: position 10,288,083 of record NW_024499796.1, read on the forward strand.
GCCTGCACGTGTGGTGCGAGATGGGCAGCTTTGATTGTTTATCTGAAATGGGATCCAAGCTCTGACATCTGCCTTCCCAGAGCCTGGCTTTCCTACCATGGCACTTGAGGAGGGAGTTGTGCCACGGGGGCACAGGCTGGCTGAGGGGCAGGAAGGGAGGTTTGGTGTGGTTTTCTCTCCGAGGCAGTGAGCTGATGCCCTTGTTCCCCGCAGCCTGCGCACCTCTGAAACCAGCTATCTCAACGAGGCTTTCTCCTTCTACTCAGCCATCAGGCAGAGGTCCTACTACTCCCAGGTCAACAAAGAAGACAGGTATGTCTGAATGGAGGCCCTTGTTTTTTCAAGACTAGAAAGGTGTGTGGAAGCAGCAAGGAGCTATAAACTGTAGGAGCATAACTAGGATAAAATCCATGTTATTGAAGGAAGTTTCTTTTAATCCTTCTGCCACTATTGAAAAATTCAGGATAAATAAGAGCTTTGTTGAATAACTGGAAGAATATTCTGTTACCTGGTTCTGGATAGAAGGCTATTACCCCCAAAGTTTTGTAATTTTAAATCCTGAGCAGTATCAGTGCTGGGAGCTAGAATGCTGTGGGTGGAAGATGGGTCAGCTGGGCTGGAGCAGAGGAATCTGTGTGATTCATATCAGGCCTTTCAGGGGAACAGCAGCTCATACTGCAGTCCAGCAAGGCTTGAACAGCCAGCTTCCCATGCCCCTGTCAAGTAAGGAGGCTGTTGCTTTCTTAAATTATTTTTTATGTCCCTCTACTCAATTGTAGCTAAACATCCAAGCAGCCAGATGGCTATTCATCACCACATGAGCTCAGTCAGAACTCTTAATCTGCAAGTGTTTAGCCCTGCTGTGGTCTTAAACTCCTCCTCTCCCTTACCCCTGTTACCTGCCTCAGTTCTATTTTAATCTCAAATTTGGCTGTGGTGTTTTTGTTGTTGTGTCTAGGCCTGAATTAGTGGTTAAGAAGCTGCGTTACTATGCGAGGTTTATAGTGGTTTGTCTCCTGCTCAACAAGATGGATGTTGTGAAGGACCTTGTAAAGGTATGCTAGAGTTAGGATAAAGGTGCTGAGGGGTGGGGGGTTGCTGATCCTTGCTTTTCTAGTCTATCTGACATCCAACATAGGCAATACCTTCTGTGATTCAGACTTTTAATAATGACACTTCAGGATCAAATGATTTGGTTGCATTGTTTGAACAGCAAGTAAAAATATTCCAATAGCTGCAGCCCAGACAGGGAGGTGCCCTGGAAGTGCAGCAAAGGAACAGCAGGCTGCTCCCCACAGCATATGCTTCCCAGCCCCTCTGACAACCTCGCTTCAAGCAGTTCCTGGGCTTGACAGCTTTGTGTAGGTTGCATTGCTGTGTGTGTCACAGCTCCCTTGAACTGCAGGCTTAGCTTAGCACAGCTAAACCAGCCACACCATCCCCTTTCTCAAGGTATTTAAAGTTACTTGCAAGCTGAAATTTGAGTCCCTGGTATCCGTAGCTTATGGTAATAACCAGTGACATAGCTGTGAGTGGGATAATTATACTTATCTCCAGATATTCTTTGCATTTGGATCTACGTAAAAGACAATTTGCATTGCCAGAACTCAGTGTAGCATTGGCATTCTGTCTGCTGAACGAGCGCGTTTTGGCTGGCATGTTAGTCAGGAGTGTGCTGCATATGTTCTCAAGGAATTTATTTATTTATTATTCTTAAAGGCCAGCACAGCTAACCAAATGTAAGGTTGCTTGACTGCCTGGTAAAGTCTGGTTTTAGGACTGACTGTGTCTGTCTCTGAACTGTTTACATCAGGAGCTGTCAGATGAAATTGAAGACTACACGCATCGTTTCAATACTGAAGATCAGGTGGAGTGGAACCTGGTTCTTCAGGAAGTGGCAGCATTTATTGAGGTGAGTTGTTTCAGAGTTTTCTGTCTTGCTGATGGAAGTGTTGCTGTATCACCCTGTAAGTGAGGGAAGCAGGTGTGCCAGTGCAGGGACAGTATGCCTGTCCCATGAATCACTGACACGTGTTCACAGGAATATTTAAATATTGCCAGAATGGGTGGCACCATTATCATTCACTCTCCTCCTTTGCTATTCATTTCTACAAAGGGAAGGCAAGCTAAAATAAGAAAACTAAAGTTATTGTGACTGTAGGAATATGTAGTTTATTTGGCATGAATTTGTAAGGTTGTTGATGACATTTGACTCCTCAAGATGAAGCAGAGTCCATGTCATTGGAGGCAGTATGCTTTTCTCTCATTGCTGTACCTTCATGTGCTAGTCCCATGTATTTCTTGCAGTCCCTAAGAACTTTGCTTTTCCATCTGGGAAGGCTTTACCCTCTAGCCTGCATACAAATGTATAAATACATGTATGGCAAAGTAATTTAAAAAATCTGCCTCATTTGTGAGATGTTTATTGTAAGTGCCGAGACCTGTGGACTTCTCTCTGACTGCAAATCTCTATGCTTTCCTGAATTCTTGATTTATTCTGGTTGCTTTTTTTAGGCAGACCCTGTCATGGTTTTAAATGATGACAACACCATTGTAATCACCTCTAACAGGCTTTCTGAGACGGGAGCTCCGTTGCTGGAGCAGGGGATGATAGTGGGACAGCTTGCTCTTGCAGATGCGCTCATTATTGGGAACTGCAACAACCAGGTAAAGGAAGTTCTGGGCACCTGGGTTTGCATCTTTGGATCCCCCCCATGACATCCCTTCTGATCATACAACTGAGATTCCAACAGAGGAGAACACTGAAATATTTTTATTGTGATAGTTGCAGTGGTAGCAGGAGGAAGAGGGTTCACAGAAATAAGACCTAAAAATGAAATGTTAGGTATTAGATCTGTGGTACTGACCTCTTATTGTTTATATTCAACATGTCAATTAAGTAGACAATTGATTTTCATATACAGGATTATTTGTAACAACATTCAAGCATGGCAGACCTCACATCCAGAAAAAGCTTGACTTGAGCTTTCATATGACTCACTCCAGCTTGTTGCAACTTCAGTGGCAACAGGAAGAGGTTTTCAAAAGACATTCTAGGTCCTGTTTTTAGATGATAATGATAGTGAAGTTGTACAAATTTCATGGTTTCTCTCTGAGCTCTTTTCAGGTAAACAAGGGAGTTATATTTAAACTCCACTTCATCTGTCTTTGTCAGATTTTGTCTGAATTGATAGTACATTTCAGCACCTGATTAGTACACATCCCAGAGAAGCCTGTCATTTGGAAGCAGGGGTCTGCAGTGCAGTGACTTGGCCTGATAGATCAGTAACAAATAGACTTTGTCTTCTATGAGCTCTTCTAGAAGTCATTCACAGCTCTTCAGAGACTCAGAGATGACACTGACAGATCCCTGAGAGAGAATGGTCTCTCTGGTGTGCAGTGGAGTCTCTCAGCTGGATAATTCCAGAGAAATTCTGTTTAATGTGTATCTGGCACAATAAACTGTGTGACTCTCTTGCAGGTCAAGTTCAGTGAACTAACAATTGACATGTTCCGAATGCTGCAAGCTCTGGAGAGGGAACCCATGAACTTGGCATCACAAATGAACAAACCTGGAATGCAGGTCAGTTCCACTTCAGTAACAAACGTGGCAACACATCTCAGCTGGGTTTTTTTGTTTGGTTGATTGCTTTTATGTAGTGTACTCCTTCAGTATTGTCACTGTGAAGAGCAGGTTAGTAAAGGTGGTGTAACCTCCACTAGAAATTAGTGAAGAGTAGTTCAAAGCCATGGACTCAGCAGATTATTAAGTCATCTGAAAGTTAATGCCCCCTTCAGAGAAAGCATCAAGTGTTCTATCTGGGGCCAAAAGAAAATATGAAGATTTTTCATTTCTTTAATTGAAATGAAGTGTGAATTTTGTCACTCATTTCTTGGGTGATACTTGAGAGAGTAAGAAAGATTTAGTTCACAAGTTTCAGTGAGGGATAATGCAAAGTTCTGGTTTGAATATTGTGCATCTTGCTTTTCTATGTAGTAGGAAATGCAGAATGGGCAGACCATTTGTGTGGGTAGTGTGTTGGAGCATTCTAATAAATAGAAATTTAGAGTGTTATGAAACTGCTTTGGTAATATCTGGTTGTTGGGGTTTTTTGAGTAGTTTTGTTTCTTTATTTTAACAGGAGTCAACAGAGAAACCAGCCAGGCGGGAAAACCCCCATAAATACCTACTTTATAAACCAACTTTTAGCCAGCTATATACATTTTTAGCAGCATCATTTAAGGTTTGTGAAATCTGTGAATTTATTTGTAATAAAAAAATATCCAGGACTGTTTATTAGATTGAATGAAATGTGGATCTCCAGTATCTGGAGAACACAAAAAATCTTAAGAGTATTCTTTGATTTCATACCATGCCAAGCACAAAGCAAAATCAGGGAAGTGCATCAGGAGTTGTTGCTCTCGAGCACTGTGCAGCTGCTGAATCTCCAGTCCTGTATCCCATTCAAACTGTAAACAAAGCTTCCCCTGTGCATTGTTTGGGAGTTGGGGTCTGCGTGGGTCTTGGCAGCTTTTGGGTTCCATGTCTTGGAGAGCCTCAGATCTGGATAGATAGTGGAAGAGTCTGTGTGGAAGCAGATGCTTTCTCAGTGCGCTTGGAGCTCTGATACCAGCCTAGAGGTTTCAGCTCAGCCATTTCACCAGGTGACACTTCTGTTCTGCTGGAAGGGGTGTCTGTGGTGGGGCAGGGCCAGTGCATGCTCCAAGAGCAGAGTGGAGGGGAGCCACAAGCAGGAGTAGCACAGTTATAACGACAGTGTGTTTATGGAGGTGATGATTCAGTATTAAAATAAACTTGTACCTTTCTTCCCTTGGCCCTGGTCCCCCTGTTTGTGCTGCAGGAGCTGCCTGCCAACAGCGTGCTGCTGATTTACCTGTCTGCCACGGGCGTGTTCCCATCAGGTCGTTCGGATAGTGAAGGTACAATAAAGGAATGCTCCCTGTCATGAACAGGGCTTGAATTCTCCTTATGTTCCAGGACAAGTGACCAAGAAAGATGTCACAAAGCTCCTTTTAAAAGACAAGTCAATTCGATTCTCCTGTCTGCTTAGTAAGATAGCCTTTATTTTCCACAAACAATAATTAAATCTTTGTGTTTTAATTAGTGTGCATTAGCCTGAGAACTTTTCAAAGGACACATCCAGTTTCTGATGCATCTGAAGTATTAAAAGCCTCCCAATTTTGAAGACCACGTGGCTCAGCTGATGCATCAGCACAAAGTTCATAAAATGGCTCCGTGGCACTCTGTGATTCTTTCCAATGCCCAGCACTAGGAGAACGTGTGGCCAGGACATGGGTGGTGGAAGGACTCAAGCAGCTGCAGGGACTGGTCTATTTGCACGCTCATTAACCTGACAATTCAAGCCCTTCTCATGATTTTTGACAATTCCCCTCACCTCACCCTCCTGTTCTTTTCAATCTAGCAGAATATTTGGATGCAGCTGCAATGTAAAAGCTGAAAACTGGTTGACTGAAGTAAACACGGTCCAAAGATCTGTTTATATAATTCCAGAAAAAAAATCAAAATAACTTTTTAACATCCTAAATATTGTAAAAAACCTCATCTGTTTGAGACTTGCATTCCTTTATAAGATGCATGCTTTGTCCTCCCCAGTGCATGATTTATAGAGCTCTCAAAATGTTAAAAGAAAAAAAAAAATCCCTGTCAGCTTTGGACGGTGGCAGTGATTTTTTTAAAATACTTTTAACATTTTACTTCTTGCTGCAGCTTGGTGATAGGTCCTAACTGCAGTGTGTCCTCTGAAGCCTGTGGTGTGTCCCCCTCTCTGCATGTGTTGTTTCAGCTTAGGACCTTGTGGCAGAGGCATCCAGGCTCAGTCCCCTGAGGAGCTGCAGAGCCAGCGTGCAGCTTTCACCCAGTGAACCATCACAACTGCATTCTTTTAATAAGGTGGTGTGGTCTGCACACAGTTCTGCCTTATTAAAGGGGAGAGCAGCTGCAAGTTGCACTGTGCATTGCCTGCAAGCCGTGTGTTTGGCAGACCTTGTGGGGTGTTTGTAACAGTGCTAAATTAATGTTTGTCCTGTTCCTGATTTTGTATCCCCAAAGCTTCCCTTAAATGGAAAGGCGCCTTGTATCCAAACCTGAAAAAATTGCATTTGCTGGCCAAATGTGGGTCAGCCAAGTCTGCAAATGTATGACAAAATGAGGAAACCCTAATACTTTATTTTACTAAAGTTAGTGACATTTCATACCCATACCAATGGCAGAAATATTTCTTGGTGTCTTGTGGGATTTGATATTTTTTATAGCCATTGCTTTTCTGTTTGCTCTACATCAGACATTCAGGGGGTAGTTTTGCAAATTTTGCAGAATATTCAGCTTACAGTGGGAACACATGTCCAGGGCGTGTGCATGTGAAAATTGTGAATTCTGGCTTTGAAATCTTAAAATATCTTAGCTACAGATTAGAAATCTGGCTAAAGCTGTTTTGTCCCTTTGTCATTCTCTGAATTCTCTCTTCTCCCCTTTGCAGTGTTAGAACTGCAAATGACTGTAGTATTTCTAGGGGTTTTTTATTAATTTAGCCTTACATTTTGATCAAATTCTGAATCTGGAATATGCAAACTCATACAGTAATTTTACAAAGGTATTGATTTTCCTGTATCAGACGTGTAATGGTTTTAATCTTTTATCTCTATGGTGTAACAAGAGCCAATATTGGGGTAATTTACATTAATTTGTGGGTTAATAGTGAATAATTAAATTAGAAGTTATGAAGTCGCATTCCTTGCTTCTATTTGATAGATGCTAAAATTTCCAAAAAGACATAAAAAGGAATATGCAGTTAGTGAAGTCTCCACATTCCTCTCCCCTCCTTACACCTGCAGTAGCTCAGATTCCCTTAGTTTTCTGGGATTTGTTGTTGCTTCCTCCCTGTCATGTAATCACTAAATGTGCAGCAGGGGTGAGTTGCCCCTGCTGATTTCAGCCTCCTTTTCCCCCGTGAAGGTCCCTATGATTTTGGGGGTGTGCTGACCAACAGTAACCGGGACATCATCAACGGCGACGCCCTCCACAAGCGCAACCAGTCCTACAAGGAGATGCACTGGTGAGTGTGTGGTGCAACCTGCAAATTCTCAAGAGCTTGTCTTCAATAGGGAAAAATGCATCAATGCCTCTGGAGTTCAGGCTCCTCAGTGCAGGACATCATAATGGGGGTTGGCTTGAATGCTCAGAAATGAATGTGCAGCTTTAAATGATCATTTAAACACTTCAACCTTACTTATATGTAAGTTAGTGTAAGTTCTTAATTACTGGCAAACTTTCAGACGGTCATTTAAACACTTCAACCTTACTTATGTAAGTTAGTGTAAGTTCTTAATTACTGGCAAACTTTCAGATCAGTGGTGGATGACTTCTCAAGAAGTTAAACATCTCCTGGAATAATAAGAAGTCCCACAGCCCATATTATAGACAAATATAGGCAATAGTGCAGCTGCTCTCTGAGGATGAATCTGGGACTGCAGCATGGGAAGTCTGTCTGCTTTTTATCTGGCTGTGGGCAAGTGTGTGGCTGAGACCCTTGTGCAGTGTCAGAGCTGTGCAGCAGCTGTGGTGCTCTGAGGGGTCCCTTTCTCTTTGCAGCCTTCACCCTGGAGATCTGTACCCTTTCACCAGAAAGCCCCTGTTCATCATCGTGGATTCTTCCAACAGCGTTGCCTACAAGGTAAGGCCCTTGGAGGCAGTTCCTCCTGTGGTAGGATACAGTGCCAACCCCTAGTTAGCTTACACTTTTAACAGGCTATTTTTTAAACAGTTTGTATTCAGTCTTTCTTTTCTTTTGAGGTTGTGCATGCTAGTCAGGATCTGACCCTATGAATAGGAACAAGAAGGAGAAGCACATGAACAGCCGCTCATTGGAAAGTAATAAATCCTCCTGGAGGGAAAAAAGGTTCAAGATTTCCAAGGTCTCTGGTGGGAGGTTTACTTTTGTTTTATACCAAAGACAAATCTCGGTGTGTGTGCATGGGGGAGGGAGATAACTAATGTGCTTTTCTTTTTTCCAGTCATCCAACATTCAGTTGCTTTTAAGCAAGAGAAAGGAGTCAAAGCATTGAGCCTGATCTTAAAAAACACGGGGTGTCTGTGTCTGAAAAGTGTCTGAACCAAGGAAGTAACAAGCCTCAAATTAGCATCCAGTGTTACTGTAGAGTGGTGTTTGCTTGGACACTGAGCCTCCTTCCTAGGGTGCTCTGGACTTACAGTAGAATTGCTCCGTGCCAAATCACCCCTGGGAATCTGCAGTTCGGGTAATGCAGAAGCAGGCATTGCACTCGTGGTGGCCAGCTGAATCTGGAGAGCATTACACATGTATTTCATTCATGAATGGGGTAACAAGAATGTGCTATATCTGGGGAAAGTGCCACTTCTTCTGTGTTCCTTTTTATAGCTCCATTATGTGCAGTGAGGGAAGGGAGCATCCACAGCTGCGTTTCGGAGGAGGAACAGGGACGTCTAGTGGCCAGAGGAGCCTGTGCCTTGTTCACTGTCCACAGGCTGTGCTGTTTGTTTGGAAGGCATGTGTTGGCCAAGGAGAGCTACTAAATCAGTGGTCAGTGTGAGTCAGGGTGGTTCTGTATTGAGCCAGGGAGCTCCTGCCTGACAAGCCAGATAATGATCTGGCCTCTCTGTTGGTTTGTTGTAGCATAATGTATCTCAGAGGACTTTTTAAACACCACTTTATTTAAATGCACTGCACTCGTTTCAGAACAAATCTGCTTTTTTCTTGAATTCCCTTCCCCATTTAAATGGAGGGAAACACAATGAGAGTGATTTACTTGTTTTTCTGAGAAGGTGAGCATTTGGAAGGGATTTATTTCCCTCTGCTCTTTCCTGACATTCATTCCAGTATAACATCAGGGGGATTGTTTGGTTTGTTTTTTCAGGGGAAAAAGGTATGGCTTGTGTTGGGTTTTTGGTTTGGTTTTGGTTTCTGTACTGCCTTCCTCTTTAATAGAATTGTTAAAATAGGAGCTCTGTAAGAGAGTAAAGGATTCTCTGGACAGATTGGGGTTCTGTGTAAAGCTCAGAGCAAAGGACCTGTTCGAGGTAGATGTAGATTTGTAGGTCTTGTGAGAATAATGTCAAGTGTTTACAGTAGAATTTGCTCTTTGTATTGCATTTAAATTTGATAATTAAGTTTTCTTTATGTTTTGTGGGCACACAGTAAGCAACTCTGTACCCTCCATTGATTTTCTTTTCCTTGTTCTGCAGCGAGCTGACAGGGGTGTAAAGCCCACCAGTCTGTTCAGCACAGCTGGTGGAGAGCATCCAGCTCTGTCTGTGTGAAGGAGCACAGAAATGTGAGCTTTGGAAGAAATTCAGGACAGGATTATAGAAGTGGCTGCTAGGAGCACTGACCCAGATCAGAACAGTGTGGGCAAAACTGTGAGGAACCTAAAAAGAAATAGTTCAGCATTTCAGAAGTGACATTCACCTTCCCCATCTCTTGCCATTGAACATAGGCAAGGCGTGTGAGGGGACTGGTTTAGGTGTCTGGTGTTGTTCTCCAGGGAAGGTTCATGGCAGAGCTCTCAAGGTCAGTGTTTCCAGCCCTGGTACACTCCTGCCTGTGGTTGTGCTGGGGTCCTTGTCCCCAGAGTGCCCTGACAGAGCTGTCCTGTGACTGTCCCCCCCTGGGCTGGGAGGTGTCTGGGGGCTCCAGTGCTGAGCAGGAACAAAGAGCAACCATGTGAGGAATTTAAGTCAATACTGACTTTCTTCCCTGTGGCTGCTCTGATCCTTCCTGATAGGACAGGAGCTATCCTGACATTTAAATGTCACTGCCAGCAGTACTGGCAGGAACAGCAAATGCTCACACATCCTCTCCTGCAGCCCTGCTCTCCTGCACGCATCCCTGTCCTCTCCCTCTCTCAGGAGGACTTAAATGGTGATGACTGAAAGTACGTCCTGCCAGGAAGTGACTTGCCAGTTTGTCAAATCAGCAGCACTTGAACAGCTTCCTCCCCTGTATATTTAGCTGAAAGTGGAAGATAACTGCAAATCGAGCATATCTACTGAAAGCCGTGAATTTTTTTTAACACTTCCATTTAAATATAGCTGTCTGTGTGTTCTTATAGGTTACCACTGCATATGTGGATGAAATAATATTTTAAAATCAATATCTTCCTGTAGCTGTGGTTGTCTAGGATCATGGTAAAATGCAAAATCTTAAAACCAAATCAAACCAAGCCAAAGCCTCAGCCAGTGGGAATGCAAGGCCTTTGTCAGTGATGTGATATAAATACTCAGCTTAGCAAAGCTTAAATGTGAAGTGACTTCTTTTGGAGACGATGGGCAGTTCTTTCTTGGAAGGAGATGTACATGACATGCATTGTAAAAATCAGCAATACTTCTGTTGGAAACCACTGAAGTCAAAAAACAGTCAAATTTGAAACAAAATGGAGTTTATTCTTTTTGGAGTTGTCCATGCACTGAAGGGTAAGGCATTCCATATCCAGACCTCCTGTCAACATCTGGATTGCAGGGCTGGTTCTCCTGGCTTAAGCTCTGCTGGAGTCCAGGGTGCTCTCAGCCAGTGCCTGACCCACAGGTGAGCCAGGGGTGCTCCTGGCTGTGGGGCTGCAGGGCTGTTCTCTCTGCTGGCCTGGCTGCTCTGGTCTGTCACTGAATGATGCACAGGGGAATTAATGAAACGTGTCAGTCTGCTCATGGTACTGAGAACACGAGTGACTGCAGAAGGTAAAACCTTGCCAGTGTGTGTACAGTTCAAACCAGCAGTGTCTGGGGTGGCTCCTGGAGCCTGAAATGTTTCTTTCACCAATTCCTGGGCTGACTTGTTGTTACTGTCTGCAAGGGAGTTGTCTCTGTTTCTTCCTTAGAGACTAAACCTTAGTATCCAGCATTATCAGTTTTCCCTGGGCTCCTAAGGAACTAGAAGGGTTTCTAGCACTACTCAGCATTCTGTCAGAGATAGGAAATGCTTTATTTTGATTAGACTAGATTTCTGTCTCTAGTATTTAGCAGATTTAGATCAAATTAATTCTTTAAAACTAATATAAGTGAAATATACTGCCTGGAAGGGAAAGTTCATTTGAATTATGCAGATGCCAAAAGGAATTACAGAATTAACTTTTTGAGGATTCTTCATAAGGAAATACTTGTGGTGTTGTATGTCTTACACTTGTGAACTGCAGTTGTAAGAATCTGATCTGCAGATGTGTGTGTGGCACTCATATGCTCTGGAGGTGGGGTTTGAGTCTGTGCTCTGAAAGGATGCAGGCACAAACACATTTTCTATAGCTTTGCAAGCCTTCAGTTTAAGAAAGCTGCTCTGGTGACAGCTAATGAGGTTGTGTGCATGATTTTTGGCTTTTTTCCCTTTGTGGTAATTGTTTTCCACCAGACAGATACACAGTTAGGAGTGTTGTTAAGTAAATATTGGTGAAAGTGGACAGTGGTGGTGTTTCAGGTTCTAGAGAAACTCTTGTGCAGTTGGACACTTCAGAGCATTTAAGGTGCTGGTGAAAGGGGCATGAAATGAGTTGTAAAAGGAGGGTTCAGTACAGCAGATGTTGAGGTTGTGACATACTTGCTTTAAAGGAAACTTACTTTAAAACTTTTCTCTGGGCCCTCCTATTTCATCAGACATGGCTCTTCCTGCTAGAAAGAAAAGGGGAAAAGAAATGGTTTTGCCTGGGCAGTTCAGTTGGTATTGAGGGAAGATGCTAAACCCAATTGCTTTCACTTTTACTGCAGAACATGATTTTTTTATTTTCAAGTAATGTGTTACTACTGAAAGCCATATTTCCATGAAATTAGTGTCTGCCATCAGTAGCAAAGAAATGAGAGAATTGTAATTAATTTAAAATGTAGTTGGTTATATTCCTTCTGTGCTGTGATCTCTGAGTAAGTGAACTTGTCAGGCTCATTGCCAATGCTGAGCTGTGTGAGGGGCATTAGTGTCTTCTGTCATTAATATGATTTGTACCCTTGACTTGCTGAATATTCAAGGCAAGCAAAGTGACCATCAATACTTCAAAATTCTTATCTGTTACAGAATTTCACAAACTTATTTGGACAGCCATTGGTGTGCTTGCTTTCTCCAACAGCATATCCAAAAGCATTACAAGGTATGTGCAGTATTGCATTTCCCAACAAGCTGCAGTTGCATCCTGTATCTGTCCCAAACAGAACGTGGATTCCTCAGGAAGAGGCAGCTTTCCACTACTGTGTAACCCCTAAATCAGGTTACCAGTCCCTGAAGTAGTGTGATAAAGTTTAGCTAGTGTATGTGGTAAATAATTTGTTCCAATGCTGGTGGCATTTCTACAGATGGCTCCAACGAGGGCTGGGAGCAAAGGCTCTCCTGCACGGAGACTGAGGCTTGGGTGATGGTGGCTGTTATAACTCTGGGCAGCATTATTGCTCCCAGAGAGGGAGCAGAGTCACTTTAGGTGTCTTGGTGCTAATGCATGTCTCCAGCAAGCCTTTATTGCCAGTCATTGATCAGGTCTGCAGGAGAGAAGGTGTCACTAACACACAGGAGTAGCTCCTCTGTGACGGAATTTAGCGGGTGAGCGACTTCGTTGTGTGGCAGGGACAGCGTTTCTGTGTCACATGCCAAATGTATCCCTTTGTCTGTTGATTTATTTTTCCTTTTAGATCAGTCTCAGCGGGGTAGCCTCTTCACACTCTTTCTGAACAATCCGTTAATGGCATTCCTGTTTGTCTCTGGATTATCAAGCATGCGCCGAGGATTGTGGGAGAAGTGTCAGGATTACCTCAGAAAAATCAACCGGGACATTGCCCAGCTGCTGACCCACTCCCGATCCATAGGTACGGCCTGGCCAGGCCCAGCCCAGCCTTCCAGGGGGGTTTGAGCCTTTCTAAACTGGGCTTTCTTTGCCTTCTGTACAGATCAGTCCTTCCTTCAGTTTTTTGGGGATGAATTTCTTCGCTTGCTTCTCACAAGATTTATCTTCTGTTCGGCTACCATGAGGATGCACAAAATCTTCCGGGTATGCAGGGATGTCTGTGCCTTTGTGGGAACTCCAGGCCAGGGAGCAGAAGTGCCCTGGCCAGCTGGGAGGGTCCAGGGTGACCTCAGAAAGGGGACTGATGCTCACATGCTGTTCCTGCAGCCTGCACTGAGGCTGTGCCTTTGTGTCTCTCCAAAGGCTCGGAGCCTTTGGCTTGCAGGAGCCTCATCCTGCACGTAACACAGCAGGCACACTCCAGTTCAGTGATGTCACTCTGGACAGCCTTGTCTGCTAGAAAAAATCCTCTTTATAACTTAAGATTGTTATTTCTACACAACCAAAAAGGTATAGAACAAGAATATAGGAGGAAGTGGGGAGGAGTGGGTCATTGTTTCTGGAATGTGTTCATGTGAATGGGTTTTGAAAGGTCTTTGAAGTGTAAATGAATACACTAAATAGGAAGATGGTATTTTTGCCTCCCTGTTGTTTAAATCTGTGCCAGCAGAGAAGTCTGCTCTGGATCTACACCATTTTATGTGAGTGTTGGCATATAAACTGCCTGCTCCATTTTAAATACTGCAGGGAAAAATGGGACTGGAGCATTGAGAGGTGCAGTACTCAGTTGTGGAACTGCAGATGTCCAGCAGCTCTGCAAGCCTAAGTCAGCTACCTGGGCTGCTCTGATACCAGGGAAAAGAAATAGGTCTGTGCCAGTGGGGAGAGATTTGCCCCCAGTGTGTTAGATATTTGTTCTAGGATGAGATGAATCTCCCACTGGAGATGCTTACATGTCTGTAATTTCAAGAAATGAACTCCAGCCTAGTAGGTAAGTACAGGTGAATATTTTTTGTCTCTTTTAGTGGTTTCATTTTTTTTCCCTGCAAAGCCTCAGTGAACATACCAATAACTATCTGATATAAACAGGCATTTGTGTTGCCACTGTGACCATCTATGAATCAATAGAAAGAGAAGACTGAAAATTCTAGAATGTTTTCTGTCTCTGTGCCCTACTGAATAGATTAGGGTGAAATTGGCCTTTTGCAGTCTTCTTCCTAGAGGGTGTGAAAGAAATGAGTGTCTGATTCTCTTTGTTTTCACTGTCATCTAGCAGGAGACTCGAAATTATCCCGAATCTTATCCTCAGCTGCCAAGAGATGAAACGGTGGAGAACCCTCACCTCCAAAAGCACATTTTGGAGCTGGCTTCCATACTGGATGTTAGGAATGTTTTCCTGGAAAACACACTCGATGACTATTAAAAGAAACTGTCTTACTGCAAAGGGGATTCCCTGGCCACAGATTTTGAATGGTGCAGTTTTATAATGTGAAAATCATAAAAGGAAGTACTTGATTTTATTTTTAAATTTAGGACCATTATTTTAAAAAGTAATAATAAACAGCTGTTAGTTGAGCTGTTCCATTCTGTATGGGGTCAATTTTATAAGCAGAAGTTTTCATGTCTTTTAAATGTTAAAGAATCACTAGAGGTTTATTTCTGGTCTTGTGGCTGTCAACCACATTTCCAACAGCTGATCCTAAGCATAGAAGTATTATTGGTTACCTTTAGCCCACATTTGTGGAAATCCTTTATTTTTATACAATTTTAAGAAATTGGAAAGAAAAAAATCAACAGAAAAAAACCCCAATATTTTATCCCCAAAGAGTTTGGATTTGAAATGGTAACGATGGAACCACACAGTGCAAACCAACAATAGCAATAACACAGATTCCTTCATAACAAATATATTTTTTCAGTCTTAGGCAAGTGAGGAGACAAAACTGTGGGCAATTAATTTGCATTTGGAGCAGCGATTTGAAGTGAATTTGTAAAGATACTTAATGCTCCCTGTAAGTTTGATGCAGCAGTTTTCTGTGTGAGCTGTGCACTGCTGGCCAAGGACCTGGTTGGGCAGGTGGTCAGTAGTGAGCAAACTGCAAACCCTGGAGGTCAGCCCCCACCTCTCACTGTCAGTGGGGCATCCTGCCACAGGAGGAGGGGGCCTTCTTCAGTTTGAGGTACTTTTAGGAATTGCAGCATTTCCAGCAGGTGTTGCCCCTCCTGTCTGTGTGTGGATGGAATGTGTGGCTCCCACAGCATGGCCAGTCCCTGCAGAGCTGAGAGGATGTCCTGTGCAGTGCTGTACCAGCCCCTCCTGTCCCTCGTGTGTCTGCTGTGCCACGGCCCCATACCCCGGAGAGGTGCTGCTGTTCCCTTGAGGGTGAAGCCAAGTGGGAGCTGCCAGAGCCCCCTGGATGTTTTGCATGTGCCCCCAGGCTCAGTCCTGCCCTGGAGCCAGGAGCAGGAGGGGCTGTAACTTGGCAGTAACCAGGAGCTGGACGTGGGTGGGTGTCTGCAGGAGCACAGGGGTCTTTGGGGAGGGGCTGGCTGCAGAAGGCTCTTGTGGCTCGTTTGGGACTGCACTGCCTGCCCTGCAGAGCTCCAGGAGCTCTGGCAGCTCCTGGCAGTGCAGGGTGAGCAAGGACGAGGGAATGGAAGTACTTTAAACTATTGAATGGAAAAGCCAATTATCACTGTTCAATGGGCTGCTAGAAAAGAAGTGAGAGGACAAGTCCAGTCAGTGCTTTTTGTTTAACCCCAGCCATGCCTCTGTGCTTAGGTGCAAACAGTGCAGAACTTGGTGGCAGTCCTGGGTGCAGAGCATCTCCCAGGGTGTGATGTGGTCAGCCAGAACAGCCTGGTGGATCCATTCTGCTGAGGGAGCACAGTGTGGAGCAGCAGGAGCGGCTGCAGCGTAGCTGGGGAGTTTGCATGAAGGTTCTTTGTCGCTGGGCTGAAGCTTGCACCATCCATTCTTTATTTCCCAAGTGTACAAAATCCTGTGAATGCTTGTGTTTGTCCTAAGCTGGTACATTGAGACCCCCCCCTTGGTGCTGCTCTTTGGACTCTGGCAGGACTTCCTTTCCCAGGCTCTGGAGTCTGTTCTGACGAGTGTGTGTTCGTGTGTGCATGTGTGTGCTCGGCGTTTGTGTGTGTATGTACAGCACACATACATCTACTGGCTGGTGTAAATTGTAAATATGTATATGTGTACAGGTACTTGTATATGTATTAAAAAGAATGAACCACTACGATGTCTATATACAAAATTTATATATACACACATACGCCATGTTGGGTGGATTCCACAAGGTGCTGCAGATCATTTGTGCTTGTACTAAAGGTTATGGCTCTTCTGCCTCTGTAATTTGCTCTTTCCAGGGACTTACCCTTGGACCTTGAAGTAATTGATAACTGATTCCAGGTACAGGAGCCCTTAGTTAGCCAGGGGAATGGGTACCCCTGTATGTACTACAGTGATAAGATCCATGTATTTACTGTGAAGCTGATCCCAGCCTTTCTGCCTGGTAGAAGATCCCCAGTTGCCAAAATGTGGGGTTGTATGTGGAGGCTAAAGATGCAGGAAGCCTTTAATGCAGCAGCAAGTGAGAGGCAGGTTATCTGTTGCCCTGCCTGCTGTTCCTCTACCAGCAGCGTTCAGCTTGCATGGAAAAAGGGAATTGAGTTTTCCCCAGCTCACTGCCTTCCAACCAAATGCTTTTGCTTTGCTTTAGCTTTTGCTTTGATGAAGCTATTCCTTTTTTGGTTCCATCTCTGTGGAAAAGAGTATGCTGTTTCCAAGCATAGGAACGATGATGATGATGATGATTCCACTCGTGTGGGCTGGTGAACCTCTGGGACATTGCTTGTGAACTGACTGGGAAAACCTTGGTGGTCCTCACCTTTGTTTAGCCAGGCTGAAGTGGAGAGTCCTTGCTTGTGACCTGAGAGGCTTCTACCATTGGCAGCCCTTCGAGGAAGTTCTGTTTGCTTTTTGCCAAGGTAGATCTCGTCAGAGAAGAATGCACTTTTTAAAAGAAGAAGCTGGAATGTAGGAGGAGAATATAGGCCTTAAAAATTAGTTCAGAAGTTGAACTTAGCAGCAATGACTGTCCAAGTCAAAAATTAATTCTTGAGGTTCCTAATTCTCCTCTTACCCGCTGATCTTTGTTAGAAGGTCCGGTGCTGGGACGTTCAAAGATAAAGATTTCACTCCTGTTGTGAGGAAGTATGGAATTGTACTGTGGAAGCAGAGGGCTCACACCCTCTGTCTGCTCTAGCTGTAGCTAGGACGAGTGTCTGCTCTTGGATTTTGAGCCAGCCCCTTCTTTCCCACCCAAAGAACTGCGTTCAATATGAAAATGTTGATATTTTCCCCTCCAAGTAAAAGCTTGTCTTGTTTGAACTAAGTCATTCTAAACTTGTGCTACTGTGTGCTCTGTGCTATGGTCGTAGGTACCTCTCGGTGTATGCTTGTGTGTACTGAAGAAAATCTGGTTTCTGTATCTCGCAGTCCTCAGTGTGGAAGCGAAGCAAAGACTGAACCGTTTTTAAGTGAGAAGAGAACAAATCCTTTTCTTCTCAGGCCTGATGCCTTCCCTCTTGTCTCGCTCTCCCTTTATCCATGTATCTTTATTGCTTATATTAGCGGAGAAGACTTGCCAGCACCAGGCAATGCCAAATTAAAGGGGTAAATTCTGCATGTAAAACACTGAGAGGACAAGGTGAACTGGACCAGCTGTGTCCTTACAGGACTGCTCCTGCCTGGCTCCCTACTCCCTGCATGTGGTGTGCTCAGATGAATCCTGCTCCCACAGTAGGTTTGTGCTCCTGCTCAGATTGGCTTTGGAACATCTCGCCAAAGTTACTGCTGTTGCCTTTTTTTCCCCTTTGACTTCTCAAAATAACAGTGATAGGGCAGCGCAGGGTTATGAGTCTTTAATGCTCTGGTTTTTAATTCCTCATGAGATGTGATGTGTCATTTTGCTTTGTGCACCAGCTAAATGGAGCACTAACTTCCATGAGCTGTGCAAACAGGACTTGCTCCCTGGAGTGCTTTCTTGAGAAGTTTCAGAACCTTTCTTTGAGTAGTTCATCAAAATAATGTCTGTCAAGTCACGACTGACAAAACCCCTCAAGACTGTTCCCCAGGGAGATGTGCAGAGATGTCTTTAAGGATCACAGGAAATAGATGGGGGCAACAGGAAATGTGGCTTCAATTAACCATCCTCAGAAGCTACAGTCTGAGTAGCTGTGGTCAGGCTTCTCCCCCAAGGATGGGATGGAAGTGCTGTTCCATAGCCCACCCCTGGCACGAGTTAGGAAGCACCTCCCCTGCCTCACTGCCTCCCGTGTCCTGTAACCACGCTGTGCCGCAAGTCTGCTCTTCCCAAAGCTAAAACTCTTGGAATCTGTCTGAACAACTGTTTTGTCTTGAGGTTTCTTTTGTAAAAGCTTCACCTGTGTTCAATTCCTCAGTAACTGTCTGAGTGCAGCTCAGCGGTGCAGAGCGGCCGAGCCTCGCTCAGTCCTGTGCTGCTGGGAGCTGGTCTGGTGCCTGTGCCTGCTCCTGGGGCTGAGGGAGCTCTGCAGGCAGGAACACTTACATGAACAAGGGGAAAAAAATTGATGCAGAGAGCTGAAAAGTGCTCTGTGCGCCTGGTCAGGTCAGACTGGACAGAGCAGCCGGGGCAGAGCTCTCCAGAGCAGATGCACACTCCTGTATTTGTAACCTTGGACTTGTACAGCAATACTGTTCTGTGACCAAATGTATTCAGGTGCTTTGAAGATCAATAGAGATCTGCTCACTACAGCAGAGGACACACGTAACTGCTTCAGATTTAGGAGTGACGGCCACTTTTTGTTTTCCTGCCTGAACCATTGCCAAGACTGAGGAGAGTGAGTTCAGGATTTCTGAATCTGACGGTTTTTGGGGTTAAGGACTGTCTGAATTCTGCCCAGAGGCACGCATAGGTGTTTTGTTCCTGGTTTGATTCCCGCTGGGAGCAGACCCCAGCACGGCTTGCTGGCCTGCAGGAGCCCCGGAGCAGAACAGATCCCACCAGCCCAGCCCCAGCAGCCAGAATAAACCCTGCTGGGAGGATCTGCCCCCTTGACTTCACAGATCGCTTTTGGCACGTGTTGATTGCCGTTCTGCCACTGAACCGGTTTGTTGGGAGCAGGATTCTGCCTCATGCAAGGCTGAAAAGCACAAGTTGCTTCTGCCCTGGGCCAGGCCCAGCGAGAAGGATGAGGGGAGCGCAGGTGGGAGCGTTCTGGGAATGCAGAGGGACCGTGCCTCGGGCAGCCCAGCTGCGGAGGTACAGGGAGCGTTTTGCCTCTCTGAGAATCAAATTATTTATTACCAAAAGTAATTTTATAGTGAATTGGTTTAAAGTTATTTTACAGCTGTGTGCCTGTATATCGTATTTTGGTAAAAACGGATATTTTCCTTAAAATATATAGAGATATATAAATAAACTTTTTTTGGAGCAAATGGACTTTTTTGCAAGGGATCTGTAATCGCCAAAGCAGTGTGATGCCAGAAGCGACTCTGCCGTTGTTCGGGGAGGGAAGGAGCGTGTTTGTGTTCCTGCTGGACACTGCGGGGAGCAGCACAGCCGCGATGGACCGGGGCGCTGCCGCCGTCCCGGGTACCACGGACCAGCGCCAGCCCCGCGTCCTGCTCGTCACCGCCTTTCCAGCCTTTCCAGAGACTTTGGAGCAGATTTCCGTTCGCTTTTGTCCCCGCCGCGCCGGGGCCGCTCCCGCCCGGTGCTCGCGGTTGTGCCGTGTCCGAGCCGTTCGCTGTCCCTGTCCCGGCCGCCGCCTCGGCCCCGCCGGCGGACTGTGCTGTCAATAAACTGTGGAAAACGCTCGTACCGAGGCGCCTGCTCCGCTCCGGGCTGGGGCTGCGGGAGGGAGCAGCGGGAGCGGGGCTGAGGGACGAGCCTGGCCGGGAGAGGAGCGGGAGGAGCGGGGCTGAGGGACGAGCCGGGCTGGGAGAGGAGCGGGGGGAGCGGGGCTGAGGGACGAGCCTGGCCGGGAGAGGAGCGGGGCTGAGGGACGAGATCGGCCGGGAGAGGAGCGGGAGGAGCGGGGCTGAGGGACGAGAGCGGCCGGGAGAGGAGCGGGAGGAGCGGGGCTGGGAGAGGAACGGGAGAGCTGAGGGCGGAGCTCGGCCGGAAGCCGGGCCGGGAGAGGAGCGGGGGGAGCGGGGCTGAGGGACGAGCCGGGCCCGGAAAGGAACTGGAGAGCTGAGGGCGGAGCTCGGCCGGAAGGCGGAGCTGTCTGAGGGCGGAGCGAGGCCGGAGACGGAGCGGCACTGAGGGAGGAGCTCGGTCGGAGGGCGGAGCGGGGCTGAGGGCGGAGCTCGATAGGAGGCGGAGCTCAGTCGGAGGCGGAGCGGCGCTGAGGGAGGAGCTCGGTCGTAGGGCGGAGCGGCGCTGAGGGAGGGGCTCGGCCGTAGGGCGGAGCGGGGCCGGGGGCGGGTCGGCGGTGTCCGGGGAAGCGGCGGCGGCCGCGGGACCGGCGAGGCCCGGCCGGGCATGGGCGGTGAGGAGCGAGGGGGCGGAGGACCGGGAGAGGAGGGGGCAGCCGGGCCGGGGCTGCGGGAGAATGACGGTGACAGGCCCTCGGTGCCTCGGAGCAGAGCAGCCTCCGCGGGCCGGGCTGGGCCGGGCTGAGGGGACCCGCCCGCTCCCCGGGCCCGGCCCCGCCGCCGTTTGGGGCCGTTGCTTTGGTACTTTAACGGATTCTGCTCCGGGAGGCCCGATTTTTTAACGTGTTGTAACAGATGCGATGTTAAAAGGCGTTCTGTTACCTTTAAATGACTCGTGCCGGTGGGATTTTCTCGCGTGGAACCCGTTTCTGATGGATTTGCAGGTGCTGCCGGGCCTTGAGGGCTGCAGTGGCGTTGGAGATGCACTGAGGCAGCGGGCGAGGCTCAGCATTCAGCCTCAGCGTTTGCGAGCTTTACACGAGAGTGCCGGCGCACTAAACGCTGGAGGCCGTGTCTTTCCGAAGGACCTGGCTGTTTCAGGCTGCGGAGCAGTAAAAATGTTTGCCAAACTGAAGAAGAAGATCGCCGAGGAGGCCGCGGTCGCTCCCAGGCCCGGGGGAACCGGCCGCATGCCCCGCTCTGTCAGCAAGGAATCGATCACGTCTGTGGGAGCAGACTCCGGAGACGACTTCGTGAGTTACGCCTGCCTTTGAAATCTCCTTTCTCTGACGGTGGTTTTGTTACGGTTTTGCCCGACAGCCATTTGAAGTCTAGTGTGTGATTTGAAAACGTGCTGTGGTGCCTTTGTGAGTGTATCTCCTAACGCATAAATGTATCATTAGCTTGAGTGTAATTAAATATTGAAGAGAAAACGTTTGTTAAGCACGGTGGTTGGCAGGAGGCTTCCATTCCCATGTAAACAGATTTCATTTTGCCTCTTTTCTCCCTGGTACTCTTCCTACCTGAGACATTGTAAATCTCTGTGCTGTCAAAGCTATTGTAGCTCCTCTCTTTCTTTATAAAACATTGTTTCAACAAATGCTGGAGTTCCAGGAGCGTGTGGGTTAAACCAGACCCTGGAATGCTCTGGCAGCTCTGCCCTGCATGGCTGGCTGTCACGTTTTTGAAAGCCTGGATTAAGGCAGTGTCACCCTGCTGCTGGAGCCAGCAGGACCCACTGCAGAGCCAGCAGCAAGTCTCTGTTTGGGTCTGCAGAGTGAAGAAGTTATTTACACAGTGGAGCCTTAAATATTTTTTTTTTTTTGAGGCTCAGCTGAAATTTCAGTTTTGTTAAGCAGGTAGTTGGAGCTCCTAATGTTTAAATACATGTCATAATGGAAATATACTAGTATTGTATTTTTCTGAGGAGTTTTTTTCTTTAGCACGTAGGAAATTATCATATAGAAATTCTGTTTGCCATCTTGCAGGTTCGTAGAACAGAAAACAAACAATGGCAGACAAATAATGAATTGGCAAAACAAAATAATGAAATAATGAAATGGCAAAACAAATGTAGAATTTGAGTGGTCTTCAGAAAACCTCCAAGAGTTAGTTGTTTTATCAATATTCATTTAACTGCTCTTGCTATTGGCTTTGATGGAGCAAAAGCCACCAGAGGACTCATAAGTCAGTTATGCAGCAGATTTTGTGTGGACAGATTGCTGCATCAGGGCTTCAGTGAGTGTGTCCCACCTGAAGAGCATTGCTGCTCCTCTTTTAATGGCCTTGATTTCAGGACTCTGACCTTTCCTGGTGCCTGTGCTGTGGAGCCTGGTTTCCTGCCCCTCAGTGATTCCATTGCCCCATCTCCTCACTGGCAGTTTGGACAAACTCCCAGCCCCAGCTCCTTCCCAAGTCATGTGCTCTGGGGAGCATTAAACCTTGCTGGTTTTCTTTTTCAGCATTTCTAACACATTCTGCTGTAGTGCTAGTTGCTAATTGCTAGTACAATTTTCCCCTCTATGGGAAAAACAAGTGCTATTCCTAAGCAGGAGAGTGTTGTTATCCCAGACTTAATGTGTGGCAGGATCACTTTTTCTGAATTTTGTAAGTTACAGAGTGTTGCTTTTCTCCCAAGGCTTCTGATGGAAGCAGCTCCAGAGAGGATCTTTCATCCCAGTTGTTAAGAAGAAATGAACAAATAAGAAAACTGGAGGTGAAGCTATCTGGTATGTTTCATGATACATAGAAAACTTGTTACGTTAAGAAATGTTTTCCTTTGAATTTACATGATTTAATTTATTAAAAATCCATGGGGTTAGGGTCTTTTGAAAATTGATTTGTAGCAGCCCTGTTGATTGACAACAAGGGAGCATCCAGTATCATTAATTTTTTATGAAGGCTATTGGGTCTTTGCTGATTTCAACAATACATTTGTGTGAGTCCTTGGAACAGCTGGGATGGCTTTGTGTCCCATGTTTCAAACAACATCTGCCCCCACTTGTGTGTATGGTTTGTTTATCAGAAGGTCTGAGCTTTCTGATGTTGACAGAGCAGTAACACAGTGCCTCCTTAAAGAAGTGGGCTTGCAAATGAAGAAGAAATAAAAAATTCAACATAAAACAGTCCTGAGGCTTTTTTCTTTCTACTTCCTTGTTCTGTAAAGCTGTAGTGAAGGCTGGCACTGCTCTCCATCCCTGTTGTAGGGAGGGGACCAGAGACTGGGCTGAACTGTGTTACATTGCTGCTTCCCAAAGCTCAAGGGAGGCCTTGAAAAATCAGGAGATGTTACAGCCAGATAAGGATTATTTTGATTTATTCTGGAGACTTATCAGGCTTCTGTTCAGTTCGAGAAAATACAGGCTTCAAAAATGATTTCACACTGAATTTGAAAGGCCCAAGTGCTCATCTGCTTGCACAAGGTAAAGTTAAAAGTGCTGGCTGGTGCTTAACACAGGACAGGGAGGCTCTGGGCATCAGGAGTCTCATGCAGGCAGCCAGGGAGTGAATCCTCTTTTCCATCCTACAGGGTGTGTGCATACTCTGTTGTGGTTTGTATTCCCTCCCTGTCAGTTGTGCTGGGCCAGGGTGAGGGCAGTGCTGTGGGACTGCAATGGCCAGGGGTGAATCCTCTTTTCCACACTCCTTTTTCCACTCCTACAGGGTGTGTGCATACTCTGTTTTGGTTTGTATTCCCTCCCTGTCAGTTGTGCTGGGCCAGGGTGAGGGCAGTGCTGTGGGACTGCAATGGCCATGAATTAACCCTTCCTTGCAGCCTGCAGTGCCAGACACCTTTCCTGGACAGAGAGGAATGTGTCACTGTTCTGGGATGAAGTAAAAAGGGAGGGACAGTTGTTCACTCTCTGGTTCTGCTCTTGTCTGTGTGGCTGACACCCCTGGGACAGGCCCTTCTGTTTGTGCCAACCCTGTGGACAGTACAGAGCTATTTGCTTCTGTTCATTGTTGTGGTCACCCAAGTTTTCCTCAGCAGGAATGATTTTCTGATTGAGAAAATCATTGTCATTTACCACTCATACTTTTTTCTTTTTTGTTTTTCTTTTTCTTTTTTATTTTTGTGTTACCCTAAAAATGTCCTTCCCCAATGTCTGTCCATTCCTGGTCTGTTCTTCTCCCTCCTCTCACAAGATTATGCTGATCAGATCCGAAATCTGCAGAAGATAAAAGAGAAGCTTGAAAATGCATTAGAAAAGCATCAGGATTGTACGTATTTTTCTTTTTTTCCTTTTTGTTCAGTTCACTTGAAAATTGCTGTGGTTGGAAGGAAAAAGGTTTGGTGTACAGGTGTGCTAATGATTTCCTTTCAAACTGTGCACCTCTGTGGTGTGAACAATTAGAACACAAGTTGTTCCCTTATTTACAGCATAAAGAGCAGCAGCAGTGTGTTGAATGAAGTTGTTATTATACTCCTTCTGCCAAATCTGGGGCTAACATGCAGGAAAGACCTTTTGGAAACCTGCAGCTTTGTTCTAATCCAGCAAGGAGCAGCAGTCCTGTCTGCTGTTAGCTTTGGCTCTTTGCCAGCCTGCAAGCAGCATGAGGGAATGAGTAGCACAGCGCTAGTGCTACAGTCAAGATGGGGCTAATTAGTTGCAGAACGAGCTCTTTAAAGTTATTTATAACTTACAGGAAAGTGAGAAGTAATTTTAAAAGATGAGTTTTTAATATAGCTGGTGGTTCTCTGTTGATAGCCTCCATGAGGAAGTTTCAGGAGCAGAATGAAGCTCATCAGGCCAGTCGAGCCAAGATGGCTGAAGGAATGGCTTTGGCCTTGGAAAAAAAGGACAAGGTAAGAGAGCTTGAGCAGGACTTTAGACTCTCATGACCCTGATGTTTTAAGCAGGCGTTGCTATTAATTAAAATAATTGTTCAGCCCTGTGTATGAGTGTGCCAGTGCTGAGGGAAGGAAGGAGTGCTGAGCTCAGTGCCAGGAATGGTGCAGGGCTTGTCACTGCTCAGACTGTTCCGACTGGTTCTAACAAGAGCCCACAAAAATTCCTAATGAAAGGTTAAGCTTGTGCTTGGATAAGATTCAATGGCAGTAGGCCTGTTGTCACATCTATTTTACTTGCATAAACTTAAGTATTCAGGTAGCATGAATGATTCCTCAGCCTTTATCTGTTCAAGTACTGGCTGTTTCTGTACTGCTGCTGATTATTTTTTTAATCATTACCAAAGCTTAGTATTTGCTAACAGTACAAATTCTTCTTTTTCTTTTTTTTTTTAAGCCATAATTGCTGTCCTTGAAAGTCTGCAAATGGATTTTGATATCTTTTTTTCTCCTTTCTTTCTTTCTTGATCAGGAGTGGATGGAAAAACTCAGTCAAGTTGAAAAGGTAATTAACCTTGGATGTTTTTCTCAGGGGGTGTAGTGTGTCTCTGTGTGTATTTGCAAACACCATCCTGCACACTTCCAACTCTATCAGAACTTGACTCTTTTCAGCCCTTTTTATTATTTTGTCTTTGTTCAGTGGGAGAGGGCAATAATTTGCTTTTTGTTACAAGCCCAAATGCTCGGGGAGGTCTTTCTGGTTTTATTTTTCAGCAGGGAAGTAAAGAATGATGGGTTATGATGGGGAAGTTGTCCTTCTGTAAGGTGGAGCATTGTCCATTTTTAAGAGTTCAGCTTAGATGGTCATTGGTGGCATTGTAAGGGATTCAGATTTCTTTTTATGTTTTTTTGGAGTTTAGTAATTTTCACTGTGACATGAATCTGAAAGGATTTGTAGTTCTATATGGAGCACCATCAGGAGCTGTATGGCTGCAAGACAGGATTTCTTTCCCAGAGAGTTTGCCTGAACTCCCATTAACTTGACATGAGCATACAGATATCCTTTGGTTCTGTTCATTTATCAGGAAAAAAAAATGCTTCAAGTGCAGTTACAAGAAATGAGGGAGCAGAGTTTGAACCTTTTCCAAAAACGAGATGAAATCGATGAACTGGAGGGCTTTCAGCAGCAGGAAATTGCCAAAGTTAAACACATGGTAAGAATACTTTAAACTTTTGATTCCTGTAATTTTTACTAGGATATTAAGTTAGTGGTAGCCCAGCACACATTTTTTTCAGCTGTTATGCTTGTACACAGATTTGGTTTATGTCAAAATCTAGCAGTGGGTACTGAACACAATATTACATAGTTTATTATCTCACTTAATTCAGCCCACAGATCAGTGAAACAGGCAGGTTTCAGTGGAAAGGTTTATCAGTGTTACTTGTTACCTGTAAAGCCAAAGATAATCTTCTAATATCCAGCTTTTGAAGAAGGAAGAATCCCTGAGCAGAGCAGAGCAGGAGCTGGAGGCGCGTGCCCGGGAGCTGAGCCAGGCGCGGGCGGAGCTGCAGGAGGCCAGGGACGAGTCCTCAGACCTGAGGAGGGACCTGCAGCACCTGCAGCAGCACCTCCTGCAGCTGCAGGCTCGCAGGTATGCAGCTCAGGCTTTCAGAGGAGCAGTGGTTGTGTTTTCCCTGTATTTTCCCTTCATGCTCACTTCTATCTCTTTGGAAGAGTTCATGTATGTGAACTCAGTGAGTTGACTGAATTTTTGTCTCTGCTATGGCCATGGGGATGTAAATGCCAAGCCAATGATAGTAATACTTTTTTTTTTGTAAATTATTTCCTTTTTTCATAGTTTGAATGCTTAACTGTCGCTTTTTTTGAAAATGTGACTTCAAGCAGTGATTGATGATGGTGGCTGGTTTTAGGACAAGAAAATTTTGTTGATGTCCATTTTCGTAAGCAGCAGAATTATCTGCTAAAGATTATTTTTCTGGAATGGTATGTCACTTGTTTTTATTCTCTTTTTGTGAAGAGATGAACTAATGACAGCTGAGACAAATGCAGAAAATAAGATCACTGCTCTGGAGTTAAGAGAACAGGAGCTACAAACTGTCATTCAGCAGCTTTCTGTAGACTTGCAAAATGTAAGTTTGAGTCAAGTGAGATTTGATTCAAAGAGCTCCATGTCTGCAGAAGTTAGATTAGATATCAGTTATGTGGTGTTGGAAATGTAAGTTTCCAAGTAAGTAATTTCTCAAAATGTTTAGGCTCGAGTGGCTGGTTCTGGTTGTGAGAAGAAACTGGAAATGTTACAAGTGGAGCATGAATCTCTGAAGGTGCAATATGAGCAACAGAAGCAAAAGGTGAGGTGCTTCCAGATGCATTGCTGCTGCTGCTGTAAGGATGCACATTTGGGTAATGCACACCTTTGTGTAGTTGGAAGTTTGGTGTCCAGAAAGTGTTCCAGGATCATATTGTCTTTTCAAATAGGACTTTCCTTTCTACTGACATTTCCAGAAGTCCAACCATGACAGATCAGCTGAAAGCTTCATTACAAAAAAGATTCTGTGATTTCTCATTCTCACAGATGACTTTTGAACTTGCTGAGAGAGATAGACTTTCTGAACAGCTGCAGGAAAAGGTGTCTTCCCTGGAAAAAAAGCTAGAAAGAAATCTCTCAGGAGATGAACACGTGCAGGAGCTGCTCAAAGAGGTAATTACCCAGTTAAAGGCTGCTTAGAAGTACAGTATTAGGGAGTTGTTTGTTTTGGGTTTTTTAGGTTATAGATTACTTCTCACCCATGGAAAGAAAGCTGCTGATGTCACACAGCCACGTTTGTCCTGGCAGTGTGTTTTGGCACACTGTGCTGGGCAGAGCATGGGGGTGGCTGCACTGAGCCTGTTTGTGTAGACCCTGCACAGATGTCTGTGTTGGCCTTTCTGCATTGTCTGTTTGGTCATTGCATCTGACTGCTTAGAAGGAAGAGAGCAGCTTTCTGCCATCCCCCCAGGAGGTGGAACAATTTGGGAGTTTTTCTGATTAATCCTCACAAGCACAGTGAATGCTTTTCCTTGTTCTTTGGCAAGGCAGTGGGGCAGGGAGGGGAACTGTTTGCACATAGGTGTGCAAACAGAATGTTGTATGCTGAAAACCTCAGCCTCAGGAGTGCTAATCAACAGCTGAAAACAGAAACTTAGCTGTGGTTAATCCCTTTTTTCTCCTTGCTTCTTGATCTCTTTCTCAAGCACTGATGCTCCTGCTCAGAATCAGCCTGGAGCAATGTTTCCCCAGCTGGGTCTGGGGGATGTTTGCTTTTCCCTGATCAGGAAAAGGGGCCTACAGTCACATCACCTCGGTGTTGCTGTGACAAAAGGACTTGGCTTAGTAAACTCAAGGCAGTTTAAAGTTATCTAGAGATATTAAAACATTCTGTCCCATTTTAGTTTGACCTTATAAATGAACTAAAAAGGAAAATTTTTATCACCCCCCAACTTATGTCTTTGTCATCCTTGCTGGTGTTCTTCACCTCAATGTAATCTTCAGAAAGCTGCTCTTGAGCAGAGGCTGGAGGAGAGCAGGCAGCAGGTACTGGCAGACAGGACACAGCACAGCGAGGCTCTGAACCAGCTGGAAACACAGGTGAGCAGGTTTTCATTTCACCACAGAGTCCCACTCTTTTCACCCTCTGTGTCCTACTGCACTCCCAGCCCAAGGTGAGACTGCACATTTAATCACATTTGGTCTTGAAAGGAGAATAACTGATCAGTGTCTCTGGGCATCTCCCCACTTTGTGGGTGGAGCAGGGCCTAGAGGTGAAGATAGAGGTTTTGTGCAGATTCTCCCTGTAGTAAGAAACAAATAACTCAGGTGCAGGCACTGCTGGGGCAGTGCTGTGGTGAAGAATTTCTAAAATCTGCATGTGTCAAATAGGCAGCTTCTCTGTCTCAGTGGTTTCAGGGATTTAATGTTTGCCTTCCCCTCCTGGGCCACTCTGTAGTATGCAAACTTTTTTAATGACATAGATGCTAGTGGGTAAGGAATTTAATTAATGGTGTAATTTTAGAATAAAGAGCTGGAAGAGAAACTACGGATTGCAACAGAAACATTGAAAAAGAGCAAAGAAGCAGCTGCTGAGCAGGATCTGAAGATCCAGAAGCTGGTGAGTGTCCTGCATGTTTCACTGACCAGTGACAGATCAGTCTTCAGCATCCCCAGAGACAATAAATTCTCTGTTTTGTTATTCAAGAGTTTGTTTTCTTGCTGTTTGTCTCCTGATCTCTGGTCTGTGAGTACATGACACTGCTGCAAAAGGAATAATGTTCCTCAGTTTGAGAGTGTCTCATGGAATGGTGTCTGATCTTGTCAGAATGATGTCAAAATACCATTCTATTAATGTGGTTTTCTTTATTCTCTTAAGCAAAGTGATCTAGAGCATGAAAGAAAACAACTGCAGCAACAGATTTTAAGTGAGAAACATCAGTATGATGAGAAGGTTACTGGGCTGGAGTCTCAGATTGCTGCTCTTGAAAAATCTTGGGAATTGGATAAAACAACAACTCGGAACAGGATTGTAAGTACAGAAACTGTCTGGTGGGTTGTGAGAGTCTTCACAACATGATTGTAACACAGCTTGTAGAGCTTGCTTATTGTCTGGATGTTCTTATTCAGCACTCCTGGCATTATAACAGAAGATAATCATGCTTTGAGGCACTAAATATGAGCAAAACATTAGATGTGTTTAATTGTGTAAACAACGTATTAGAATAATTGTGCTGTGTATTTAAACACTCTTTATTTTACAGAGCCAATTGGAAAAGGAGAATGAAAACCTCAAGGGAAGCAAAGAAGGGTATGAGAGTTCTTTAAAACAACAAGAGTCTGAACTGAGCAGGCTAAAGGTAAGGGCTGGACTGGGAACTGGCATTGTCTTTGGACAGAGCTGAGGCTGGGGAGCAGTGAACAGCACAGTGGGTCACATTCAGTGCTTGGAGGCCTGTTCTGCTCAGGTTGAAGGTACTTGGAGCTGTAAATCATCTCTGGTACTCAGCAGAAATGTGTTTGAGAAGCATTACAAAGGGCTGATCCTTTTCTGAACCAGAATGCTTGGGTCTGCCCAAATCAGGCAGAAATAATACATTCCCATATTGTCAGGGATGTGAAGAGCTTGGAAATCCTGTTAGCAGTGGTGAATACAGAATGGTTCAACATCAGATTCCACTCACAGTGTTCAAACCAAACAGTTTAAAACTTAAATTAGTTGGGTGTTTACAGTTTATCCAGTTTTCACTGTGATTTTAGATGGTTGAAATTTTTTTCATAGCTACTCCTGGATGCACAATTGGAATAAAGATCTGTTGTAGCAAGGAGCTACTTCCTTGTAATAGAGACTTCAAGCTGAAAGATCTTGTAAGCATTGGGTTTGTTTGGGTTCTTACATCAGTTCTGTGTTGCCCTTGCATATGCAGAGAGCAGCAGTAGTAAAGCAAACCTAACTCATTTGGAAATTGTAGTGTGTCAGAGCACTATAATTGTAGTCCTAGTACATTTGGGGTTAAAGATGAGAGACTGACTTGATTTATTTGTCTCACATAACCTCTCAATTAATTCTGGTTTGCAGAATGAGATGAGCAGCAGAGAAACTGTCAGTGTGGAAATTGCCAAAGCATTGGAAGAAACGAGGAAACAGAGAGAGGAATTACAACAGCAGGTTGGTTAATAATGACTGTTTTAAAATGTATTTGAGACGTCCCAAGCTTTCAAAGAGCAGACTAGGTTTGGATTTATTTATCCTAACATTCAAGACCTTGGTTAGAATCATATCCACATCATGTGAGACAGCAGTGGTTGCCTCAGTAAACCTGAGACTGTTTCAGAGCCCTGTCATCTGTGAGGTGTTACTGTCTCAGGGTACTGGCCATGGGGAGCCTCTGACATCTGGCAGGTTCTTTGAAACAAACCTGTTTGCTCTGGTTAGTTCCTTTCAGTGCCTGTGTCACATCTGGGTTCCTCCAGAGCAGAGCAGGGGTAAAACTGTACATTTCCTCATAGGGAGGAGCTTGTATCCAGTACCAAATGTCACTTCTGGGTAGTCTTGTTTTGCTCTTCCTGTATAAAAAATAGTGGATAATGTGAGCTTGTGTTTGCTTGAAGTAGGAACTGTCAACTGGGCAAGTTTGGCTGGAGTTAGTCCCATTTTTGGTTTCTTTATTCTTCTGGTGTAGATCTGTGCTTGCTGGGCCAGATCTGTGTAGAAGGGGTTTAAGGCCATGTCCTCTTTTGCTCAGAGGCTTTTGCAGCTGCCACATGCTGGCTGTGACAGTCTGATGGTGGCACAGAAGCCAAGTGGGGTTTAGCTCTTCCAGTAATAACTGCAGTGCTTGTTACTGAGGGGAGCATTGTGGAGGTGATGCCTGCTGAGCCTGAAGGATGTTGGATCTTTCAACACCCTCTTCCTGTTTTATATCTTTAATGACTTTTTTTCATTGTTTTTCTGCTTTGAAGGTTTCACATCTGAATACCCTAATAAAGGAGAAAGACCAGCTGATTGATGAAAAATGTGATCTGCTGCTAAAGCAGAAGGAAGAACTGAACCAGCTCAGTCAAGGTTAGACCAAATGAGTCTGCTTCATCCCAGACAACTTTAAGTAGAGTCTCTAGTTCTGGCCTTGCCTTGTAGATTGTAATTTTTCTAGATTTCTCTTCCATATTTAATCTTCCAGCATTTTCAAAATGGTTTATTGTTCACTAACAATTGGACAGTCTCTCTTCTGTCTTTCTGTCTCTCCCCTGGCTTTCTGTCTTCATGACAGACCAAATGGATTAGAACCTCCCATCTGATGTGCAACATTGATACTAAGCAGGTCTCTCCTTTCCCAGACCATGAAGCTGTCTTGCTGCAGGTGCATCAGTTACAGCTGGACATAGAAGCACGTCAGAGCCAAGCAGTGGAGATGGAGAAAACAGCAAGAAAAGAAATTGATGAGCTGAAGCTGCAGGTACAGGAGTGCCTGTTGGCCAGAGAGCATGAGAAAAATGTGAGTGCAGTTGCAAATCCATTTTCTCAGACTTCCTGGGAAAAGAGGGAGGTGTGCAGGAGCCCCCCAGTTCTGTTCTGCCTGGACAACCAAAAAGAAGTCTGCCTTTCTCCCTGGGGGATGTTCTTAGGCTGCAAATGTCATGATATCTCTCCATGTTTATTTGTATAGGTTTTAGAACTGGAGGAATCAACGAGGGCCTTGAACAATGAGCATTTGCCTTCCCCAGAAAACTCTGTGGTGGAACAGAATGGAGAGGTGGCAGCTGCAGATGTTGTTCAACTTCAGAAGGATAACAGAGAGCTGGAACAGCAAATTGCTGAGAAAAACAAGGTGAACAGAAACAGCTGGTAGTCTTTCCCCTTTTAATTAGGAAGCCAGTAGCTGGTGCTGCCCATGCTGCAGCCTTAGGACAGGCCACTCCATTTGAATCCAATATGCTGTGAGTAAATGCTTTTCTCTGGATTGCACAAGCATCTACCAACCATGAATA
The DNA here is from genome assembly GCF_017590055.1 of Onychostruthus taczanowskii. Taxonomy (NCBI): domain Eukaryota; kingdom Metazoa; phylum Chordata; class Aves; order Passeriformes; family Passeridae; genus Onychostruthus; species Onychostruthus taczanowskii. Next base: position 10,320,172 of record NW_024499796.1, read on the forward strand.
AAAACTGCAGCAAGAGCTGCGTGAATCCTGCTCTGTTTTGGCAGAAAGATGCACCAAATGATGCTATTTACAGCTTTCCTGCAGAGCCCTTCTGAGTGAACTCGGTTCAGTTCCACGCCGCTGTCACATGAAAGCCCAAGTGTCCTGTCACATGCCTGCTGCTGTGTGCAGCTGGCAAGGCAAGGCTTTCAGGTTGCCTCTTCACAGCTGTCAGTGTTGGTTAATTATTATTTCATTCAGTACTTGTGTGCCGTGGGTTTTTCCAGATAGCTGGGGGTCCTGACAATGAATATTGTGTTAAACTCTCCTTTGCTGTGCTTACAGATGATAAAGCAACTTCAGCAAAGAATGACAGAACTCAAGAAAACTCTCCAGAAAGAGCTGGTAAGGGTTGTGTGTTTTCAGTCTCTTCAGGTGGCACTTGCTGGCAGGTACTTGCACTGTTAGTCCAAAAGCTTGACTGCTAACTCCCATTGCATCCTTCTGCAGTGGTTTATCTCTCCAAGAAAACAAAAATCTATTTAAAAGAAAATTAACACAGGTTTTTAAATTGTTATTTTTGCTCTGATGTTGAAAATTATTCTGAAGAAAGCCCATGTTTGAAAGGCTCAAAGGTTAGTGGTAGGATAAAATTACCAAGGGATAGTTTTCCACCATGGAGCCAGCTGCATGCTAGTTTGAGTAATGTGCACAGAACACTGACATCAGCCAGCTCCTGTCCTGGAGTGTGGGGAGAGCTGGAGACACTTCTGTGCTGTGACCCCACGATGGATGAGCAGCTGTTGATGCCCACTTTGTACCCTCCTGTGGGTACAGCCCTCTCTAGATGTCCTGAACCCAGACCCCTCCCAGTGTCAAGCTAACAGCATCTGCAATGTACTTCTCTTTTTCTTCTGTGGGTTGTTTATTTTCTGTAGAAAATCAGGCCTGACAGTGAGGTACCTGAGCTACGTGCAAATTCTGAAGTGCCTAATGCTTCTGTGACTGTCACCAACAACTCTGACTTGAACGACTCGAGGGAGATCAACTTCGAGTACCTTAAACATGTGGTACTAAAGTTCATGTCCTGCAGGGAGTCTGAGGTAAAGGTGCCACTTATCTTCTCTTTCTACATCTCTCTTCCTCTAGAAATTGCCACCTGTCACCCCCTAAGGACACTTTATGCCAATTCCATAATTTTGCAATTAAAAAGTGTACAGTGAGGGCAATAAAGCAAAATAGCTGACAGCAATGTGTTTGGAACACAACTCTGTGGTTTCTTTCAGGCATTCCATCTCATTAAAGCTGTGTCTGTGTTACTGAATTTTTCACAAGAGGAAGAAAACATGCTCAAAGAAACTCTGGAGTACAAGGTAAGGGTTCTGTGCCATATGTGGTCTCTGATGAGACAATGAAAATTGCTACATGCTGGGAGATTAGGAAAAGTGTCTTTTTTCTGAGTGTTAGCTACAATAATAAATGTAATTTATTATTACATGCATGCCAGGAATTGTCCCTTTCAGTGAGGGAAATAGCAGCTTTCTAGTGCTCAGAGGAGTTGGAGCACAGCTTTGCCCAGTGGACTTGATCTGTGGGGAGAAGCTGGGAGCTCCTTGCCCAAGCTGTGTTTAACAGCAGACCCTAGTTCTGGGCTTGTCCTTTTGACACTGGGCTCAGCCACCAAGACCTGTGTCTCCTTTCCATGGGCTGAGAGCTGCATGGCCCTGGCTCTGTGGTGGTTAGGGAATGTTCAGCAGTGGGTGCTGCCTCAGCTCCAGGTCCTGCATCATCCCTGCCCACACAGGGAGTTGGGATGTGCAGTCTGCAGATGAAGAGATTTCCTCACCATCTGGTTCAGGGAGCACTAATGCTACACTGACTAAAGGCACTGTGTTTAAATGACTGTAGAGTTCTAACCTGAAATTATTTTAAAGGAATATATGTAAGTATAATCTTCAGTCATTTTCACCTGTGGGAAGTGGGTGCTCCTTCCAGATCTGATTGTGTGAAGCTGCCTCCACTTCTTCAGTCTGGAGTCTGCAGCCTTCTGATGTATAAATAGTTTTTTCCATCAAATGATGAGAACATGGCCGTGTACCGTGTTATTTCTTTTTCACACCCTGAAAGTGTGCCCCTGTGTGATGTGTGCTGTGCTGTTGTGTCCTAGATGTCCTGGTTTGGCTCAAAGCCATCTCCCAAAGGCAGCATCCGGCCGTCCATCTCCAGCCCAAGGACTCTGTGGCCTTAAGGGAACCCGAAGGTGGCAGGCAGTATCCAGGCACTTCTTTCTGTGAAAAGAATGCTGAACACACTGCTCCAGGTGTGTCTTAATCACTGTCATTGCAGTATTTTGTACAAGAACTTCTGGCTCTGTTTACAAAACTAATACTGTGCAAGGAGACATTTTCACTAGAGACTGGAACAGCTCTGGGCTGGAGTCAGGGACCACCTCGGTGTCTGTGATGGGAGCAGCTCCTTGTGCTCATCACTCCTGGCTTCCAGAGGGTTCTGAGGACCTTGCTGACAGCAGGGCTGCCAGTTCAGGCTCTTGGCATGGTGATTCCAGCTGCTGTTCCAGGTGCTGCAGTCCAGTGGCTCTGGGCACAGAAAAGCTGCTTGTCTGGCTGTGGGAAGCCAGCAATGAGAAATGTGTTGGCAGAACAGTGTTGAGAGTGGGATGGTTGCAAAGCCTTTCACAGGACAGGAGCAGGAGCTTTAACCAAAAAAGAACTCTGCCTTGCCTTCTAATACTGACATTAACTAATGGTTGGCATTTTTTCATATCACTGTGTAATTTAAGGTGCATTTATCCTGGCCTGCAGCCCTCAAGGCTGCATGTTGATGATTATTTAATTTGAGAGCACAACTTTAGAGTTGTCTGATTTTACTTTTCTTAAAGAAAAATAATATTTAAAATGGTCTTAATTATAGTACCTAATCCTCAGTCGCCTTTAAAACTAATCCATTAGCCTGTTCCATGGGTTGTTAGCAGTGGGAAAAGAGGTAGGAAACCATTTTAAATTTTTAAAGCTGAGTTCCAGGCGTTGTAAATCCACACTGAAAAAGTACCTTTTATTTTAAAAAAATAAAAATCTAGTTACAAAGGGTGAAGAATGCTGGTACTGAACATTTTCTTTTTTTTTTTCCTTCCAAGTCTGCTAGCAACAAATCCTTATAACCAGGATCTGCCTCTTTGGTTGTGGTTTTCTGTACTTCAAATACTGATGCTTAAAAACTGTTATGAATATGTTAACTGTTAACTCCTGACTATTATGGCTAATGAAATGCTGCTCATGAGGGGTTTGAGGGCAAAATTCAACTCTTAGTGAACAAGTTGTGGTTCCAGCAGCTTGTTTTCCTAATGCAATAAGGACAGGGGCCAAGGGGGCACTTCCTCCCTGGAAGCTCAGTTTTGGCCAGAGTTAATTAACACCACTGCAAAATCTGGATCCAAATGGGAAGCAGCACTAAGTCTGACTACTGAAAACTGAGACCTATCCCAAAAATCTACACATGTATGGAATCCAGTGAGCATGCTGCAGTTCTGGGAATTCCCTTACAAGTTGATGCTTCTGTTAAACATATTCAGGATGATTCAAGCTTTCTCCAGTGCTCCAGCAGGAGGTGAATGTGCTGATCCAGAGGATCCAGAGCCTGCTGGTCTCCCAGACACAGGTACTCCCAGGAGCTGCCACTGGGCACAGCTGCTGCTCCCCAGTTAGAGCCAGGTTGGATTTCTCTGAAGTTAAGAAAACCCATAGAATTTTTTGGTACAAAAGCTTTTTTGTACTTTGACTTTTGGACAAAGCTTGTCCAAACAGTCTTTAGTAATCAGATTCATGGCACTTCCAGAGAGGATGGAGCATGGAAAGGTTCAGCCCTGCTCTGCTGTGAAAATAGACAATCAAAAAGTACATTTATTTCAATTATTTCTTTACTGAGATACACCAGGGTGGAATAACCCTGTTGGTTCCAGGAAGATTTTATTCTCTGAGATCTTTTCCTTTCTAATGTCCCTTTGCCCTGGCCTGTTTCTGTGGGACCAGGGATCAGGACTCCTGCTGGATGACTGTTGGGTTTATGCTGATTCTCAGAGGTTACTGCTGAACAGTAAGGAAAGCAGGACAGGCAGCCTGGAACGGAGTGACAAAGTAAAATCTTATGTTACATATTCACTAACAACTTCAGTCTCAGATCCCAAAGCTCATAAAGGATCAACTTACCATCAACTAGTTCTTAAGTGTTGAATTTTTGTTAGGTATCAGAGCAAGACTGGTGTGTATACATGTATTAAAAAGCTAATGCACTTTCCCTTGTCTCAGAACAGTGGTTATACATAATCCTTTCTATCACCATTGGACTTCTTTCCTTCTATGCTGTAAATATGGATTGTATGATGAAACACTATGAAATTTGTGGTGCAATACATTTTGGATCAAACCCCTGATCTTGATTTCCTTCTTTTTATAGTTCTGGTTATCTCCCCTGGGATGCTATAGCTATTTAAAATTGACTTTTAAACCATGACCCAAACCCCACCTTTGCCCAGGGTGAGGATGGGTGTGCCAGCTGTGCCACCAAGGCCTCCCACAGGGACTTGTGCCACTGCTGCTTCCAAAATCCCCTCCCAGCAGGACCAGCTGCTGCTGATGGAAGCTGGGCTGGGTGGAGCTGGGGCTCCCCAGGCAGCTGCTCCTTGGTGCCAAAGGGCAGGGAGCCCTGCCCAAGCCAGAGGGACAAGGGGACAGCCATGGATCCAGGAGTTGTGTCCTGCCTGGGCAGAGGACACACTGATCACAGAGTCACAAGTGCTGAAGTATCTGCTCGACTTCCTAGCGTGGATAAGAACATAAAAATCAAAGCCAGGGTGCTTACTGTGTGTTCTGTTCACTGCATCTTGTAAGTCTTGATTGGGACAGCTGAACTCACTCCCTACATCCAGGACAGAGCTGGATTTGAGGACAAATTCTCTCAGTTGCTGGAGTTAGGAGCAGTCCTACCAAGGTGGACACTGGGTTGGACTGGGTTATTGCAGGCCTGCTTTGGAGTAACTGTCAGACTTACAGTTTAGCTGAAAATAAATTTAACTCACGTGATCCAAGAACTTTATTGATGCAGCAGGCACTTCACTTTACATGAACCCAACCCCAGAGTCCAAGAGTCCTTCACCCACACGTTCACAGCCGTTCCAACAGCCCTTCTCCCACCCTCAGCTGCAGATCTCAGCTGGACACAGCTACCTGGGGACTAAGCAGGACACCACACCTGGCTAAAGCAGCATCTGAAATACCTGTTCACTTACAGTAACAGGAGGCAGGAGTGTGCCTTCTCTCTGCCTGTTAAAGAAGGGAGCAGGAGAATGTCTTGGCTCCTATACGTGATAGTCGGAATATGCAGGAATACCTTTACTCTTCCCCCACCTTTAAGGTTAAGAGCATTCCAAGAGGAGGTTACTGTAGGATTTCAGTAGATTGCAATCTCTAATAAAGATGGACCGGTGTACTTTCAGCTCATTCCTTCTTCTGAGTCCAAACCTGACCGTCACCTCTGTCCAAGTTAAGTCTTTACACAGTCTTTCTTGCTGTGAGAACTCTTATAATGGAGCCCAGGCCTCCTACTGCCAGTGCCTGTGGGAAAGGAGAGAGGGTACAGAGTCACCACATCCCACACAGAACAAACACTGAAGAGTTTAGCCACGGAAGGGACTATGGCTCTGCTCCAAAACTAGAAACTGTCATTCTCCACAGTCTAACCAGCTTTTGGCTCTCGAGGGCTCCAGTGTTGCAAGTCACTGACAGAGCAGAATGTCTCACCTCCCGCATCCCTGAGGAGAGGAGGAAGGGCTCGCTTCAGTTTCATTTGTGTCCCTCAATGTGAACAGTGTTTCCTTCTGAAGTCTAGAAGATGGAGGTGATTATGAAAAAAATAAGTATTTAAGCTGACTGCTGGAAGTGGGGCATTTACTTTGCAGCCACAAGGCGACGGAGCACAGGGATCAGAGCAGAGCTGGGCCCTGGGGAACACGGCTGGACAAACGCAGAGCAGGACTGGCAGGTAAATGCTCCTGAGCCACCAGACCTGCCACAGGCCTTTCCCAGAGGACAGACTGGTACTACCACTGAGCTGACGCTGCTCTGAGCAAGCCACACATCCTACCAGAACTGCCACAAAGCAGAACAATCAGGCTTATTTAACCCTGCCTACTCAGACCTGCCTTGTGTCTTTCACAACAGAGAGGACGAGATGCCTTTCATGTCCCTACATGCTCTGAGTACCAGTCAGGGTGGTGGTGTGTCACCTCCCATGCTGGGAGCACCACCCACACTTACCTGAAAGCACCTCAGTGGAAACAACAGGAAAAAAAGGAAAAAAAAACCCAAGCAGAAACATGTTCTTTGCTGTCCTGAGAAATTCCCTCCTCCCTTGTCAAGGCCTGGCAAAGCTGGTGACAGGAGCAGTAGCTGGAGTCACACTACACCAGCTTCACATACAGCAGGAAAAAGCTCTGCACCTTGGGAAAGGACACCAGCACCCACAGCAGCTGCCCTGCACAGGGAGCTGCAGCATTCCCAGGGATCAGTTTTCCTAGGAGCACTGACAGCCAGGGCTTCAGCTGAAACCCCTGCAGTGGGACAGGATTTCACTTGGATTCCTGCCCGGGGCAGGGGCAGCCAGCAGCTGCTGCAGGGATGTGCCTCAGCCCATCAGGGAAGGAGGTTCCACACACAGTCAGCTGCTGAACACATCCCACACTCCCTGCTCCACAGCTGACATTCCACAGAAACGCAAGAGGCCCCTGCTGGTCCCCAGTGGAATCTCTGGACACCTCCAAATCCTCTCCTGGGCAAACCAAACAAGTGTGCTAAACGCTGTGACTCAGCTGATGCACACTAGCAGCCTGAGCCCCCCGAGCTGGGCGCAGAGGAAGCTGCAGCTGCCCCGTGTCCCCTGCCACCCCTCTCCTCGTGGAGCCCTGCTGCCCAGGGCAGCACCAGCCTTTCTCCTGCAGGGAGAGCTCCCTGCCCCGAGTCTCCTCTCCCCGTGGGGGTGAGCTTTGAAATACAGGCAGGGGCTTTGTGAATGCAGGCTCAGAGAGACCAAAGATGAAAGGAAACACTGAGCTCCTCAGGGATGAGGCCCTGCAGCACCTGCTTCCCTTCAGGGCTCTCCTGAAACCCCTGCGAGCGCGGCTGAGCCAAGGCTGCCCCCAGCACGTACCTTTTCGTGCCACTGAAGTAATATTGCACTGCTGTTTTCTGTTGGCTTTTCAAATCCTTTATAAATGTACTTCATTAACAAATCAATACCGTTTCTGTCTAAGGAATTCACCGCTTGTTCTATTTCACTGCTTTTAAAAGATGTGAGGACTTTAAGCATCGTTCCCTGGGCCTGCTCCTGGGAAGACAAGGCAAAGAGAGAAATGTGAGAACGAGAACAGCAGGGAACGATCCCAAGACTCGCGTTTGGCAAGAGACGGCCACGCTCCAGGCTGGGTTATTTCTGCAAGCGAGGTGAGCGGACCTGGGCTTGGAGGAGGAAGGGGGATCCCGGGGGGATCCCGGGGGGATCACCCGTGCCAGCACAGCCTCACCGACCGCAGCGGCGCCGCTCAGAGCGCGGGGAGCCGCTGTCCGTGCCCGGCCCGTACCTTCATCGCCTGGTTCCTGCCGCTGCCCGGGGAGCTGCGGATGGCGGTGTGGAAGGCCCGCAGCGCCTCGCCTGTGCGGCGGCGGGTCAAGGACTCAAACCGGGACCTGCGTGCGCGGGCACCGACCGGCAGCGCGGCCCGCGGCCGGCTCGGGCCCCGAGCGGGCATCGCGGCCGGTCCCCGGGACTGCCCCGGCCCCCGGGACTCCCCCGCCCAAAGGATATTGCCTGAGCAGCGCTTCCACCTCGGGGCTGGCATCGGGCTCGGCCGCCGCCGCCTCCTCGGGCTCCTCCACGAAGCGGTTCTCGTCGTACTGGTCGATGTCGAGGCGGCGGAAGCGGGACGAGAGCGTGCTCCGCGCCATCCCCGCCGCCCCGGCCCCGCGCCAGCCGGAAACGGCGCCGGCCCCGGCGGAAGCGGAACCCGCGCGGCCGCCGCGCCCCGCCCCGCCCCGCGCCGCCAGTGAAAACACAACAGAGCCTGGGAAAAATCCGAACAATGACTTTAATGTACAAATCCCGTCGCTGCAGCGGGTTCGCGGGTTTAATCGGGATCCCGAGGAAAACGGAACAAACCGGGAACGGGGAACAGCCCTTCGAGCGCTTGACTGGGATCCACGGAACACTCGGAAAAGGCTGGCTCGGTCCTGCCCGGGAACGCAGCACGGGCAGCCCCGGCCCCGCCGCACACCGGGCACTGACTTTGCTGCTGAAATTTCTTAAAACTTACCAAAAACAAGAAGCTGATCAAGAGACGGGCCCGAGCGGCTCCCGGAGCGCGGTGGTTAAAGGAATGGGTTCATCTAACCCAGCACTACATGCAGTAGTACAAATCTCAAGGACATATTACAAATACTCTGAAATTAATCTAGGGGCAGGGGGGGAAAAAAAAAAAAACTTGCTACAGACACCATAATACACAATAAATTTAGATAATTTAAAAATAAAAAAGGCAAGAGGCAGCATTTCAGCAGCAAAGTGCTCAATAAAAAGTATATTGTAAAGGGGCAGGACAGGGAGAGGTGACAGCAGGCGGGCGAGGGCTCAGAGGAAGTACGGCGTGGTTGTCCTGGGAGGAATGACTCGCTCTGAGTCTGGGACTGCACGGAATAACTTTGGTTCTCGTGTATTTACATCTTTGAAGACCATGATGGACGCGATGTTCCCGCAGCGGTAGCAGTAGTTGGGGGCTGACCACACCGTTACCAGCTTCTCGTCGAACATGAATTTGTATCCTTCGTGGACCAGCTGGTGCGCTCTGCAGATCAGCTTCAGGTTGTTGATGTGAACGAACTGCAAGGCAAGGGGGGAGGGAGGTCAGCGTGGGCTGCGCTGCTCCTGGCCTGCCCAGCGGGACACAGGACGGGGCTGGAGCAGTGAGGAACGCTGTGGAATACCCTGAGCAACAGCCAGGCAGCAGGGCTGTGCTGTGCCCTCGCTCAAGCCTTCCTAACACCACAACGCAGGCCGAGCGTGGCCAGGTCACAGCCTGCCAAGGCCACTGCCTAGAGCCCTGAGGAGTCTGAGCAGTGCAGACACAACAAAATTAACTCAAGGATTGCTTAAAGAATTGTATTTTTCTCCTAGATCCTTTGGAAACCACTCCACACAGAGTCCAGGGACACTAGTGAGTCCCACCACATCACACTTGTCAAAAGCAAGATGGGTATTAGTACATCTGGCAGTTACATTTGTGCTTTTAGGTTCAAGTGGCTCATTTTTTCCAGCTGGCACAAGCCAAGCTTCCCCACCTGGCAGAGGTATGACAGGGGAGCTCAGTGTCCTGCAGTGCCCTCGGTGCACTCAAACACCACGCTGAGCTGAGCCCCTCAGCTCCCCCATCCCCAGCCTGGGCTGTGGGGCCCTGGGCAGCAGTGGGGCTCTGAGCAGCAGTGGGACCCTGGGCAGCAGTGGGCCCTGGGCAGCAGTGGGCCCTGGGCCGGGGCCCTGGGCAGTAGCAGGGCCCTGGGCAGCAGTGGAGCCCTGGGGGGCCTGGGCAGCAGCAGTGGGACCCTGGGGGCTCTGATCAGCAGTGGGACCCTGGGCAGCAGCAGTGGGCCCTGGGGGCTCTGGGCAGCAGTGGGACCCTGGGCAGCAATGGGACCCTGGGCAGCAGCAGTGGGCCCTGGGGGCTCTGGGCAGCTGTGGGACCCTGGGCAGCAGTGGGCTCTGGGCAGCAGCAGTGGGACCCTGGGGGCTCTGGGCAGCAGCAGTGGGCCCTGGGCAGCAGCAGTGGGCCCTGGGCAGCAGCAGTGGGACCCTGGGGGCTCTGGGCAGCAGTGGGACCCTGGGCAGCAATGGGACCCTGGGCAGCAGCAGTGGGCCCTGGGGGCTCTGGGCAGCAGTGGGACCCTGGGCAGCAATGGGACCCTGGGCAGCAGCAGTGGGCCCTGGGGGCTCTGGGCAGCTGTGGGACCCTGGGCAGCAGTGGGCTCTGGGCAGCAGCAGTGGGCCCTGGGGGCTCTGGGCAGCTGTGGGACCCTGGGCAGCAGTGGGCTCTGGGCAGCAGCAGTGGGACCCTGGGGGCTCTGGGCAGCAGCAGTGGGCCCTAGGCAGCAGCAGTGGGCCCTGGGGGCCCTGGCAGCAGCAGTGGGCCCCGGGCAGCGTTACCTCGTTGGTGACCTTGGCCCCGAAGAGCCAGCCCGCCCCGCGGGGGCTGATGGCCCACGTGTCCACGTCCTCCGGGTCCGACCACACCAGGTCGCAGAAGGCGCCTTTGTGAGGGATCTCCTGGTTACGCTCGATGGTCCGGATCTGGTCCAGGGTCTTGATGTCTGGGGAGAGGCCCCCGTGCACACACAGGATCTGCTCGTCTATTAACTGCAGGGAAGGAGGGCACAGAGCGCTCAGCACGGCTGCCAGGGGAGCCTCAGCTCAGCAGCCCTGCAGCTGCCCTGTGCACAAGCTGCTGGTGCTGTTCCCGTGCTGCTGGCACTTACAGCTGCTATTGTGAGCATGTCAAAGACTTTGGTGCAGTATCTCCAGGCGTTCGCGTTCCCGTATTTGGTTTGGCACTCGTCTGTGGGAGAGAACGGATTTATTCCTCGTGGAACAGAGAGGACAGGCAGAGCAAAGCCTGAGAGCAGAGCCTGCACACCCAGCTGTGCCACAGGAGCCCTGCCAGCAGCAGCAGGGGCCGAGCACCTCCCGCTCTGCCCGTGCCTGAGCGCGGCACCACGACACAAGCAGAAAGCCCACGTGCCAGAGGAAGAGAGCAGCAGGGTCTGCCTTAAACACGTTCCATTTCAGAAACACAACGGCCACGTTGCCAAACGACAGCCCACGTGTCCCACCCAGCCCGGGCACCGTGGGACCCGAGGCAGGGGAGCTGCAGCACAGCGTGGCACAGGGGCACTCACCGTAGAACCCGTACACCTGGGTGATCTGCCTGCTCTCGTGGTTGCCTCGCAGCAGCGTGATGCGGTCAGGCCACTTGGCTTTCAGTGCAAGGAGGAACGTGAAGGTCTCCAGGCTGTAATACCCTCGGTCTACAAAGTCCCCCTGGAGGCAGAGACGCACGGAGCACAGTCACCGAGAAAGTGCAGTGACACACCGGCTCTCAGCCGCTCACCGCCACAAAGAAACCCGGCGCCGGAGGGCAGCGGCCCTGCCGGGACCCGCGGCGGCTCCGGCTGTCAGCTGTGGGCTGGGCACTCCCCTCACCGCTGTCCTGACGCGACCCCGGGACACCGGGCAGGGCAGGGCGCTGTGCCTCACCCCGCGGGGCTCCCGGCAGGTCCCGGCGGGCCGGAGCCAACAGCGGCCCCGGGACTCGGGAGCCCCTCGGGCTTTCGGCCCCAGCCCCCGTCAAACCCAGCGGGGCACCTACCATGAAGATGTAGTTGGTGTCGGGGACCTGCCCGCCGGTCCGGAACAGCTCGCACAGGTCGTAGAACTGCGGGGGGAGAGAGGCGTGAGGGGCACCGGGCATCGGCACCGACTCCGGCCCGGGGCTGCACCGGGGGCGGCCCGGCCCGGCCTTACCTGCCCGTGGATGTCCCCGCAGACGGTGACGGGCGTAGAGACGGGCTGGACGTTGGACTCCTCCAGCAGCAGGTCACAGACATAGTCACAGAGGCGCTGCGGGACGGAGCGGGGCAGGGTCGGGGTCAGCGCCGGGACCGCCGGCACCGCCCGCTCCGGCCCGCCCGGCAGCGCCCGCGCCGGCCCCTGCCCGCCCCGGCCGGTCCCGGCCCCGCCGCCGCGGCCGCACCTTGAGGTCGTTCTCGGGCAGGTACTTGCAGAGCCGCGCGATCTCCACGTACTTGTCCAGGTCCAGCGGCGCCATCTTGGCACGGGCTCGGCCAGAAGCGGGCCCCCCCCGCCACTTCCGGGCCGCGGAGCGCGCCGCCGGCGCGGGCGGAAGCGCACGGCACTTCCGGCGGCACTTCCGGCCGGGCGGCCCGGCAGCGGCCCCACCA
>NW_024499796.1:10332533-10440033 GCF_017590055.1 Onychostruthus taczanowskii
GCGGGGGTGCGGGGGGGAGGGCGATGAGCGGGGCGGAGGGACCGGCGGGACACCGGACCGGCGCAGCCCGCGCTGAGCGCCGCCCTCGCCCCGCAGGTACCGGCTGAGCCCGCGCGGGGAGCGGCCCCGCGGCCGCGTGGGACTCGGCTGCCTCCTCCTGCCCGGCCGCGTCCTGCTGCTGGGCGGTGCCGACCCCGCCGGGGCCTTCGCGGACGCGCATTTCGTGGAGCTGGGTGAGGGCCGGGCCGGGCAGGGACCGGGACCGGGGCCGGGACCGGGGCCGGTTCCGGGTCCGATCGCCTGTCGCCGTCCACAGCCCCGCTGCGCTGGGTCCCCGCCGGCTGGCGCGGACTGAGGCCGCGCTACGAGCACGCCACGCTGCTGTCGGCCAGCGGCCCCCCGCGCCTCTGGGTGTTCGGCGGAGCCCACCCCGCCGGGAACCGCGGCTGCGTGCAGGTGCTGGACCCCGGTGAGTGCCGCGGGCTGGGCTCGGGCCTGGCCTCCCTTCCCGTCGTGGTTGTCCGGTTAATGAACTGTCTTCACTAGAAATAGGAACGTGGGAGAGCCCTGCGGTGAGCGGCGAGCAGCCGCAAGCTCGGACATTCCACACGTCCTCGGCGGCCGTCGGGGCCCGGCTGTTCGTGTTCGGGGGAGGAGACAAGGGAGCGGAGCCGGTGAAGGACCGGCGGCTGCACGTGTTCGACACAGGTACCTCCCACCCGGGGGATGGAGCTGCCCTTGGCGGGCAGCCGGAGGGCTGGAATTGCTGAGCTCTCTTTGGAGTGGGTGGCCGTTCTTCTCTTGACAGGCCCTTGTGGTCACTGGGGATTCAGAGCCAGTGGCTTGGATGGGGCTCTGGGGCTGCTGGTCTGTAGAATTTCCAGGCTTTTCTTCCTAATGCACCTGTACTCCCCATTTTAGCCACCCTGACCTGGTCCCAGCCCGAGACTCGTGGTGAGCCCCCTTCTCCTCGGCACGGGCACGCCGTGGTTGCAGTTGGGACCAAGCTCTTCATCCATGGAGGTTTAGCTGGAGATGTTTTTTACAATGACCTGTTCTGCATGGATACCAGTAAGTGTGGATGGAACAGGCAGGGCAGTGCCTGTGAGCTGTGCTTTGATCTGGGCAGACATTTTTGTTCTGAAATACTGGTTCTTAAGTGCTTAAAGTATTACCTGCTTTGTTTAAATCAACAAAATGCCTGGGGTTTGTGTAATGCACAGCCGTGGACGTGTTGTTTCCTGCACCAGGTGACATGAGGTGGGAGAAGATCCTAGCCACTGGGGACGTCCCTGGAGGACGGGCATCCCACTCCTCGGCAGCCTTCCAGGACCACTTGTACATTTTTGGTGGAATAGGTCCAGATGGGACACTGGATACCACGTACAAGTATCACACAGGTAGGGAGGCTGCTCTCAGGGAAGATGCCAGGCAGCTGGGGAACACGTTACCTGCTCCAGCCCTGGGCTTCCCTGGAGTTACACCACTGCAGGACTGAATGCTGAAAACCTTGAGTTCATGGTGCCAGTGCCTGGTGTGTGATGTTTACAGCTGTGGCTCTATCTTTGCACTGCAGGGAGGCAGCACTGGACGCTCCTGCAGTTTGAATCTCCCCTGCCCAGCGGGAGGCTGGACCACGCCATGTGTGTCATTCCCTGGCAGGCACACGGGGACACAGGAGACACCCCAGCTGGGACAGAGGCACCTGTGGCAGCAGGTGACAGGGCTGAGCCCCTGCAGCCCCTGGGAGAGGGCTGTGCTGAGGACACCTTGGTCCATCTGCTGTTCGTGTTCGGGGGCATGGACACGCAGGGGCAGATCCACAGGGACTGCCTGGTCACCCTCATCCAGTAGAGTCCCTACAGCACCAGCCTCATCCCCTGGGGTTAATTGTGCCCCCTAGACTCCTCCTTACCCTCGGGGAGCTGGCACGGTGCTGACACCCCCGAGGGACAGGGGCTCTGCCTGAACAGGGTCCTGCTGCAGCCCCAGCCCAGGGAACATGGCAGGAGCCAGGCTGGAGCTGGCACCAGACAAGGTCATTCTGGACTTAACTAATCCCATGGATTGGATAAGGATCAGTTAAATAAAGAGACCAAATTTCAGTTACACTTCTTTTTTTCTAAGAACCTTTATTAGGTGTAAACTACTTTTCACTGTTCAGAAAATGGTCTGTTTCATATGACACTTTATTAAAAGCTCTGAAGTTTTAATACTGCAGGAAAACATAATTAAGCCAAGCTCCTCCCTCACTGCTGGGCACCACCACTCCTGCAGGCAGTGGGTGCTGGTGGATAACCTCCCTCTCCCAGCTCAATAAAAGCTGCCCCTTCAGCAGTTACTCAGCCTTGATCCCCCTTTCCTTATCAGGATGTTGTAAAACTGCACTGAGGTCCAAGTCCACCCTCTCCCTTCAGAAACTGAACCCCAGCTCAGCCCAAGGCAACAGAGGCCCAGCTCCTGCTTTCAAACCTCCCACTCTCCATGAGCCCATGAAAGGTGACCTTGAGGGGGTGAGCTGCACTCCATCCTTCTTCAGGGTTAATCCAGATCCTGGCTGGAGCCGGCTACTGGAGATCACAGAACCAGAACAGAGTCCAGTGTAAATAACAAATTTATTGTGGTCACTCCAGGTAGAAAAGCTCTACACCAAGTTCACATGACCAAGTTGTTAAATAGAATGTTCCACTGCCAATACTTCTAAACCCACATTTACAGTCCCACCCCACTCCCCTCCCCAGACATCGAGCAACTGCTAACGAAAAGCAGGATACAGCCACGTCGGGCTAGCGGTTCCAGCTCCACTCACGAGTGAAGATTCAAAGTTACATTCCAAATTAAGAGTTCAATATTTTAACAAGTGTTCCTGAGTCCAATATATACACACACCACATTTGGAGGCACCGGTATCTACAACTCGTCCTTCTCTGCCGCCTCCTCCTCGCCGGGCGGGGGGCCGGCGCTGCCGTACAGCTTGCTAACGATGGGCTGAACCACCTCCTCCAGCTCCTTCTTCTGTGCTTTGAAATCTTCTATGTCCCCATCCTGATGGCTTTCCAGCCACTCGATCTTTTCCTCCACTGCTTTCTCTATTGTTTCCTTGTCCTCGGAGGACAGCTTCCCACCCAGCTTCTCCTTGTCCCCGATCTGATTCTTCAGGGAATAGGCGTAGCTTTCCAGCTCATTCCGGGCATCGATGCGTTCCTTCAGCTTCTTGTCTTCCTCGGCAAACTTCTCAGCATCATTGACCATCCTCTCGATCTCCTCTGGCGTCAGCCTGTTCTGATCGTTCGTGATGGTGATCTTGTTCTTGTTGCCGGTGCCCTTGTCCTCGGCCGTGACACGGAGGATCCCGTTCACATCGATTTCAAAGGTGACCTCGATCTGGGGGACACCACGAGGGGCAGGGGGGATTCCCGTGAGATCAAAGGTGCCCAGGAGATGGTTGTCCTTGGTCAGGGGACGCTCACCTGCAAGAAACAATGAGGCAGGGTTACCCTCTTCCCCAGCTGTGGCCTGTACTTTGTGAAACCATGAGTGACACAGTTCCATGAACAAAGTACCTACAGCCTTTGTGACAGCAGACAAATTGCAGCTGTCACATGGGCCACCACAGCTGACACCCACCTTCATAGACCTTGATGGTCACAGTTGGCTGGTTGTCAGAAGCTGTGGAGAAGATCTGAGACTTCTTTGTGGGAACAACGGTGTTCCTTGGGATCAGCTTGGTCATGACACCTCCAACGGTCTCAATGCCAAGAGTCAGGGGACAGACATCGAGCAGCACCAAGTCACCTGCAGCAGATCAAAGGCAAGACTGTGACACAACTTCAAAACAAAACACAATGCTGCAGACAGGATCCTGAGGCCTTGGGGGCACAGAACTCCAAGGACTGGAGAAGATCCAAGTTGGTCTGGATTTGCTTGTCAGTGCCCAACATCCGCTGTTGGGTCAGCTCTTAGGTGGCAGTGAAGGTGCCCTTACCTGTATCCTGGTCCCCAGAGAGCACCCCGGCCTGCACAGCCGCGCCGTAGGCCACAGCCTCGTCTGGGTTAATGCCACGAGAAGGCTCCTTCCCATTGAAGAACTCTTTAACGAGCTGCTGGATTTTGGGGATGCGAGTTGATCCACCAACCAGGACAATCTCGTCAATATCAGACTTCTTCAGGTCAGAATCTTCCAGAACTTTCTGAACAGGCTTCATAGTGGAACGGAACAGGTCCTGCAAAGACAAAACCCCAGGGACTGTGAGACTGTATTCCCAGCACACCCCATTGTGTGGCCCCAGAGGTACAAAGTACCACCACTACAGAGCAGACATGCCAAACTGTCTGAGGCCCAGCTCCCTGGCAGGCAACAGCTGCCTGCTTCCACAGAGTTATTTATACTCCAAAGTGCAATGTCACTGCACGAGATGCTGCACATTCCCCAGTCCCAGTCCAGAGCTGAGGCTGTGTAACTTTACCTTTCTAAACTTACCATGTTCAGCTCCTCAAACTTGGCTCGAGTGAGTGTCTCCGAAAAATCTTCTCCTTCAAAGAAGGACTCTATTTCAATCCTGGCCTGGTGCTGAGATGACAAAGCTCTCTTGGCCTTCTCCACCTCCCGCCTCAGCTTCTGCACAGCTCTGTTATCCTTCCTAACATCTTTGCCAGTCTTCTTCTTGTAGAGCTTGATGAAGTGCTCCATAACACGCTGGTCAAAGTCTTCTCCACCCAGGTGAGTGTCACCATTAGTAGCCACAACTTCAAAGACTCCGTTGTCAATTGTGAGGAGGGACACATCAAAAGTTCCACCGCCCAGGTCGAACACAAGGATGTTCTTCTCTCCCTCTCTCTTGTCCAGTCCATAAGCAATGGCAGCAGCTGTTCTGTACAGGGAACAGGCTGTGAGGGCTGGGGTGCCAGCCCACAGCTGCCCTGGGCAGGACAGGGAGGGTACTCACGGCTCGTTGATGATCCGCATCACGTTGAGCCCCGCGATGGTGCCGGCGTCCTTGGTGGCCTGGCGCTGGGCATCGTTGAAGTAGGCTGGCACCGTGACAACAGCGTGGGTCACCTGAGCAGGGAGGGACAGAAAGTTACAGCAATGACAGAAAAAGCAGTCTGTAAGCAGTACCAGCCACTCTGAGCAGTGCTGGAACAAGCAGCCCATCTTCAGAGATGAAGAGCCAGCACCAGCTTAGCCCACCAGACAGGGCTGCTGGAGGGGCCTGCAGCACTGACTGCAGTTTGGGATGGCAAGGTCAGTCCTGGCTCAGCCTCCCCTTCTCCCATTTCCTAAAGCTGCCAATCCAAGTCGTTACCAGTGTTTCCTGTGTACTTACTTTCTTCCCCAAGTAAGCCTCTGCTGTTTCCTTCATCTTCGTCAGGACCATTGCAGAAATTTCTTCAGGAGCAAATGTTTTTGTCTGTCCACCTCCAACATCAACCTGAATATGAGGCTTGGCTTTCTTCTCAACCACCTGAGGAGAACAATGCATACTGTCCCATTCAACTACTCCAACTTGTTCCCATGGTTCTTTCTAAACATCAAACATCAAGCAAACATCAAGCATAACCTGAGTGCAGCTAACACCAGGAACTGCTGTTTACACACCAATCCTCCTGAGGTCGCTGGGAGCAGATTCCTTTTCTGACCACAACTGTAGGCCCTCCCCTCCAGCCGCCCCACCTCTGCACTCGGGGCCCACCTTGAAGGGCAGGTACTTGATGTCCTGCTGCACGGAGGGGTCGTTCCAGGTGCGGCCGATGAGCCGCTTGGCATCGAATACGGTGTTCTCCGGGTTGGACGTGAGCTGGTTCTTGGCAGCATCCCCGATCAGGCGCTCCCCCTCGGGGGTGAAGGCCACATAGGACGGCGTGATGCGGTTCCCCTGGTCATTGGCGATGATTTCCACGCGCCCGTTCTTGAAGACGCCCACGCTGGGGTTGGGGGGGAGCGGAACAGTCAGGCGGGGCCGCGGCCTGCACACATCCCCCCCCGCCTTCCCTTCTGCTCCTCCCTGCGCCCACCCGGGCCCGCAGCCCCTTCCCGGGGCCCGGCCTCCCCCGCGCTGCCCACCGGCCCGGCCGGCCCCCCGCGCCCGTCCCCACGCACCAGGAGTAGGTGGTGCCCAGGTCGATGCCCACCACCGTGCCCACGTCCTCCTTCTTCTCCTCGTCGTCCGCGCAGACGGCGCCCAGCGCCAGCAGCGTCAGCAGCAGAAGCCTCATACCGACCGCTCGCCCGCGCCCACCTACCGAGAGCCCGCCGGTTACACAACGGAGACGCCACGTGCGCGGCCGCCCCCCTCACCCCTCCCCGCAACCACCCAGCCCCCGCCGTGCGGAATGGCCCCCCGTCCCCGCCGGATCCTTCCGTGTCCTCAACCGCCATCCCCCCCGCCCCGTCCGCGGCCCAGCCCGAACCGCGCCCGGCCCTCACCGTGCAGAAACGCCGCGCCCCGATCGCCGCTGAGCCGCCAGGCCGCGCCGCCCGCCCTTTTATACCTTCCGTTACCCCTTCGTGGAGCCTCCCCATTGGCTGCCGCGCCCTCGCTGGAGCCTCTCCATTGGCCGGCTGCTACCAAGCTGGCCTCCCGCGATTGGCGAGCACCGCGCGCCGGCTCCGCCGTGCCCGGCGCGCCCCCCTCGCGCCGCCCCATTGGTTCCACCCGCCGGCCGCGGCCACAGAGAAGCGTGAGCCAAGCGGAGCGTCCCCATTGGCTGGGCGGGACCACGGCCGCGGGGTGGGGGGGCACTTCTGGAAGTTTCCATGGTTACCGGCCGGGGGGAAATAACCCGCCGGTGGGGGGGGGCGCCGCCGCTCCCGGGGGCACCGGGGGTACGGGCGGTACCGGGGCACGGCCGGGAGGGAGGTGCGGGGAGGTTGGAACCGGGCCGGCATCATGGCCGGGCCGCGCGGGGTCTCCGGGCAGAGCCCCGTCCCGCCCCCCTCGGGGATGAGGTGACACGCGTGTGCCCGGCGCCCCGAGGCGACACCGGGACCGTCCCCGGGCAGCCGCTGCCCGCCGGTCGGGAGGCCCCGCCATGTCGCGACACCAAGCCCCGCACGCACAAGCCGGGGCCGGGCGGAGCCGGGGCTGACGGCGGAGCGAAGCTCCGAGAGCCGCCCCGGCTCCGCCCGGCCCTCGCCCCGCTCCCGGTGCCGGCCCCGGGACTACAAGTCCCAGGAGCGCCGCCGCCGCCTGCGCAGTGCCGCGCCCGCCCGGGCCGCAGCGGGAGCCGCCGGGGCGCTGGCCGGGTAGGGACACGCTCGAATCCCGCGACAGCGCTCGGCTTCCTCCCCCCGAGGAGGAGGAGGAGGAGGAGGAGGGAGCGGTGGGAGGAGGAGGAGGAAGGCCCGCGGCCTGTCAAAACCCTTTGGCTTTTCCAGGGAAGCGAGAGGGAAGGCGGGCAGCCGAGGAGAGACGGAGCCGAGCAGGGTATGTCGGGTGGGTTTGTCGCGACAGGGAGGCGGCGGCGGCAGAAGTTGTTGCGCGGTTTGCTGCGGGTCCCTCCGTGCCCGCGCGCCCCGGGCCGGCGCGGGCACGGCGCTCCCGGTGCGCCGGGGCCCTGCGGCCGCCTCTCCTCCGCGGCTTTTGTGTCGTGCGCGTTTAAAACTCGAAACTTGACCGGCGCCGTGACTTCCCTTTTCGGTTACTCGCAGAGCCCCAACGCCGAGAGCTCGATGCGGGCGCTGTCGGGTTTTTGTTTTTTTTTTTTTTTTTCTTGCAAAGTCACGATCCCGCTGCTGGGAGCGGGGACGGGGCTCTGGCAGCGGGCGTGTGACGCTACCCTGACCCATAGCTGAAGGGCTCCCGAGCAGAAGCTGCGCTTTGAAGAGGATGGAGGGGGAATGGCACCGGCACTACGGGAAATCTGAAATACTCAGCACAAGTA
Organism: Onychostruthus taczanowskii; assembly: GCF_017590055.1. Taxonomy (NCBI): domain Eukaryota; kingdom Metazoa; phylum Chordata; class Aves; order Passeriformes; family Passeridae; genus Onychostruthus; species Onychostruthus taczanowskii. Next base: position 10,340,418 of record NW_024499796.1, read on the forward strand.
GCAGGATGGTGGCTTCAGGAAACACTTTTCAGCCGCTGAGGGGGGTGTTCTAAAATACTTAAGATGCTCAGCGCACGGGTTTTGGTGTGATGTTTGTCAGGTAATGGGGAATATGCTCTCCTGGGTAGCAGCTGCCCTTCCTGGTGGATGGGGAGGGAGCTGCTCTCAGGAGAACAGGTTGGTTTTGTCAGTCTGAGCAGCTTCAAGTTCTGCACTTGTTCTGACTAAAAGTTTATTAGAGTGACCCTCACCTAAAGGGAACTCCACTTTCTGGCATCACAAGCAACTGGAAGAGATTTTAGCCTGGTTATGTGCTTTTGTTGATTCTGTGCAACATGGCAATGCCAGAATAGATGGCATTGGTGATGCCATAATTTAGTAGGCAGCTGATCCTGTGCTTTACTGAGGAGTTCTGTTATGGGGCAGCAGAAATGAGGTTCTCCTCGCGTGGATGGACAGTGTGTCCAGGGCTAGCTGAGAGCAGGCTCTGGGCAGAAACAAACATGAGGGATGACTTTCTCATTAATGACAATTAGTGGAGCTGCATTTTGTGTGTCACACGCGTGTTTGGGCTGGTGGGTGCTGCAGTGTGAGGGTTCACAGTGAGCCCTAGGTCATGGTGAGCCATCCTGCTGAGAAAGGGCTCTTAGCTCTGCTGGGGACATGGGCAGTTAGCTTGTGTCAAGGAGTAAAGCTGGTGAGAGGCTGCTGTAAATACCAATGAGCAAAGAGGTACTTCATCAGGGCTCAATTAGCTTGGAAGCCATTCAGCCTTGCTTAGGAGTTATTTTTCAGCAGGATGGAGTGATTTTGCCTTGCCCTGCCCTGCCCACCTTAGATGTGCCCAAACTTGCTCTGGAAGTTGTCTTGCATAGCGAGACTCAGGAGGAGCAAGTAACCCTGAGCAGGAAACCTGGGAGGAGGAAGAAGGATCTGGTGTACCAGCAGTATTTACCACTTTACTTAATCTCTTTTCTGTCAACTGAATCACAGAAATATGCAGGAGAGATGTGGCTCGTTCCTGTATGCCACAGGACAAACCCACGGACATTGGAAGGTGGAGTTCAGCACCTGAAGATTCAATGTTGTGTTCTCCAGGACTTTCCAGAGTGGGAAGCAATCTGTGTCCTGTGTTCTTCAAAGGACAGACTGCCCCGGGTTCTGAGCAAATGTGTGCTGCCAGCAGGGCAAGGCATCCCGGGTGCTGTCAGGTCATGCAGGCTTTGTTGTTGATATGTGGAGCATCATGAAGGGAGATTGTCTGAGTTGTTGTGCTAAGCTGCTCTGACTGTGCCACAGTTACTTGTAGGTTCCTGAGTAGCCTTGAAACAACTGACAGAAAATGGAAATGTTTCCACATCAACATGAAATCCCAGGACTGAAAAGTAATCTGCACATAGCACAGTTTTACATATCTGTTGTTCCTTCAGCCACAGCAGGCTACTGGATATCTAAATATCCTAAAGTGACTCCTTTATATAGCTGTGTACAGATATCTGCTATTCCAGGTGTGGTGCGTGGCAGTCATAAACCAGATTGCTGGATAATTACAGGCACCTTTTTGTTTATGAGCAGCTGATAAGGTAATCTGACAAAGGAGGAATCAGCAGAGGCTCTGCTCCAGAGCTGTTCCGTGGCATGTCACTGAGGGTTGGCTGTGACCAAGTGCACCTTGTGGAGCCTGGTCAGAGGATGCAGCTGCTGTCTTTTTGCACTGCTGTAAAGGGAAGAGGTTTTGGGGAGGAGCAGTGTGTGTCAGGTAGGTGTGTTGGTGGTACAATAGTTTCTTCTTTCAGGACAAGCTGTGTGCATCTTGCCCAACTGGGTTTTTGGGTTTTCTTCCCTGAGCCTTGCTGAAGTACATTGTGTGTCAAACTGCTGCTTTACATCTCTGCTCTTCTCAGGTGTCTGCCAGGGACCTCAGGTAAGGACAGAGTTGTTTGTGCTCTTGCTTGCTGTGCATGTGTGGCTTCAGAATAATTCCTTTACAAACTGGTGGAAGGCAGTGATGAGGTGTTCCTCTCCTCAGAGCTGGATCCCAGCAGCAGTCCTTGCAGTCGAGCCACTTTGATTTTTATGGAGGTTACCAAGCTGGGGAAGCTGCTGATCCTGTTTTCTTGCACACAGAGTGAAAGCTGCTGTCATGCAGTTGTCCTGTGGATTGACAGAAAATCCTGTGGATTTTCACAGCTCTTGACAAAGCAGTGGCAAACAGTAGCCTGCTGTGGCTCAGTTCTGAATCAATCCTCTTGCTTTTGTTATTTCTGGTGTTCTGCAGCTGAGGCAGATAAGACACACACGTGGGTAGTGGCCAACTGATGGGATGTTATCAGGTAGTCACAGGAGCAGTATATTTAGCAGCACAGATGCAGCTGAGGGTGCTCTTTGGAGCCTTGTTTTAGGCCTGGAGCTCAGAGAGGCAGTCAGTTTAAAAGGAAAAATCAGAATTTACATCAGTTGGCAACTTCCCCTGGCTTCTCAGGGCCTCGGTGTCTGCTCTTCGTGAGGAGGTGCCCAAGTTGTTCTTCTGTTGGGTGCTCACCTCACCTTCCAAGCAGGGGTGAGGTTTCTGCTGTCAGTGTTTTTCAGGTGACATCACAAATGCTACAATAGTCTGACCTCTTTTGCTGGGCAGGTGGATTGATGTGTGTGTGACAGGCTCTGCACTGCGTGCACTTCTGCTGCCAGGGCTTTTGGAGCTTGCTCTGACCCGTGGGCAGAGGAGGAAGGAGCAGAGCATCTTCCTCAGAGGCTTCTTAGGGAGCTTGGCCCATCCCTGGTGCTGGAAACATCTTCTCCAATAAATAAAAACAGAAAAGGACCCTAAGTGAAACTGAGAGAAATTGATTGTAAGTGTAGGAAACACCTCAGGAGCTTGTCTGCTCCTAAATGGGTTTGTTACCAGTGACACAAAAATAGAGACTTGTTTGGGCAAAACAAAGGCATTGGGCTGCAGGCAGAGGCACCAGGCTGTTCCTAGGGGTGCTCCTTGTGGGCCTCCCCTTCCTTCCCAAACTCTTAGAAGCAGGAGATCCACTTGGAGTGACTTTCTGTCCAGGAAAGTGGAGGCTGTGGGCTGACACCTGAAAGTGGAAAATGCCAACTAAAACTGTTCAGTTTGATCAAATATGAGCAGCTTTTGAGCACAGCCCTACGGTGGGATGCTCTGAAAAGGCAGAAGGCAGCTCTGCAGGTCTTGTTTGTGTGTGTTTTTATGGATTCAACTTCTTTTTCCAGGCTGACAGCACTAGCTCACAGCCTAAAACTGGTTACTACTGTGTTTGCAGGCAGTAGCAAGTTTACTGCTGGTTTTAAGGGGTTTTTTTTTTGCAAGCTCTTAAATTCTGAGACTAAAAATAAATTTGTTGCAAGAAGTTATTATTTGTTTCACAAAGAAGTTTGGCAGTAACAGCAATGTTTCTTCTTCTAATCATTTCTCTGAGACTGTCCTAGTTAAAAACATCTGAATTAGCACATCCTTCAAGTTCCTGTCGCAATCTCGTTTTTGGATCATCAGCTGTAGCCTCTGGTCAGGATTGCTGAATTTGGTTTGGGGTCTTTTTGAGTTTGGGGTTTTTATAAAGACCCAGTTTTCTGTGTTTACTAGGAATGGCCTTTAAATCTTTGAGTGTAATAAAACTGCAATTTTTTAATGCATTGTGACAGCTTCTCTGTTCGTGTCTGCCTGGCTCCTGGTTGTGAGGTTAAAACTGTAGATGAAAGGACTTAATTACACAAGCAGCAGTGATGGTTGTCAGTGCACCTGGCTGTCAGGCTGTAAAACCCCAACAAATGGGAAACCTGTGCCTAATTAGGGAGCTAATCTGTATTCTTCAGCGAGGATCACCTCCTCCTCTGCTGAACAGTGAAACACAGATCTTTAAAACACTAGCAGGGGAGAGCACTGGGCCAGCACGTGCTATTCTGGCACATTTTTTGTATTTTCTCAAGCTCTAAATGGGTTTGTGACAAGCAAGGCTTGTCCAGAGTCACTGCAGGTTGTGGGAAGTAAGTTTTTATTTTGACTGTAGTATTGCTACATTGAGGGTTTCCTCACTAGAGCCCTCTGACATCTCCATTACTGATACACACAACAGGTATATTATGGTCTGTCACAGGTGATATCTGCCTCAAACCCTTGTCCTTCCCAAATTAGCTGGTGTGCCTGTTAGTTAGTTCTGGTGGGGAAGACATAAAGCAGTTAACCATCAATTCCATGATCTGCAGATTGTACCTCTTTCTTCCTTTGTCAGTGTTAATGCACTTGATGGGGTTTTTCCTCCCAAACAGTTGATTTTTAGATGGATTTGCTCCTGGAATGTGTCTTGTCTGGTGCAGTACTCTGCTGAGATGTTTTGTAGTTGTGAAGTTAAGACTGATATTACATTCCTACAGAACAGAAGTTCGTGTAGATTTTAGCCCTGATGTGCTATGAAAGCCTATGGTTGTTTCAGTTTTTCTCTCTATAAAACAACATTTTTGGATCATGGCCCAAAGAAATATTCTTCTGAATTGAAATATTTGAGGATTTTTTTTCTGAATGAATTCTACTGTTGGGCAAAGTCTCTAAACTTATTTCCAACTCCTGCCGTATCTGGGTATTGATACTCCTTCGTTTGTGATTTGGTTTGTGATTTGGTGATTAGTAATATTGTTACTATTATTATTTTTTAGCAGAAAAGAGCAGCATTGGGAACTTGGTGCTTCTGGTGCATAGGTGAGAGAGGTAACAGGCCAGAAATTCCAACACCCAGGTCCTTGGGCAGTGCTGGGCTATGGGGATGGGCTGTAGGATGAAGGAGTCTGTTCCCCAGACAGTGAGTGGGAATGGGGGCTGAGCTTGTGTCACCTGAGCTGCAGCCAGGGCCACGTGTCCCCAGGTGAGGCCAGGTGTACCTGAGGTGTGGCAGGGCTGTGCTCCTGTTTCTGCTTGTCAGGATGAGCTGAAAATACCATCAGCTTCTCTGCCAGTGTCCCTGCTGTGTGACACACCATGGAACTGGCACTGGAACCTTGCATGGAGAGCGTGCCTGAGTGCAGGGTGGGGGTTTGAGGAGGGGCACAGCAGCGTTCCCTGCCTGGGCTCAGCCTGTGCCTGCTGCCCTCCACAGGGTTGGCAGGGCTCAGGGTCAGCCTGTGCCCTCTGCCCACTGCAGGGCTGGCAAGACTCGGGGTCAGCCTGTGCCCGCTGCCCTCCATGGGGCTGGCAGGGTTCAGGGTCAGCCTGTGCCCACTGCAGGGCTGGCAGGGCTCAGGGTCAGCCTGTGCCCACTGCAGGGCTGGCAGGGCTCAGGGTCAGCCTGTGCCCGCTGTCCTCTGCAGGGCTGGCAGGGTTCAGGGTCAGCCTGTGCCCTCTGCCCACTGCAGGGCTCGGGCTCAGCCTGTGCCCTCTGCCCTCTGCAGGGCTGGCAGGGCTCGGGGTCAGCCTGTGCCCACTGCGGGGCTGGCAGGGTTCAGGGTCAGCCTGTGCCCGCTGCCCTCTGCAGGGCTGGCAGGGCTCGGGGTCAGCCTGTGCCCACTGCGGGGCTGGCAGGGTTCAGGGTCAGCCTGTGCCCGCTGCCCTCTGCAGGGCTGGCAGGGCTCGGGGTCAGCCTGTGCCCACTGCGGGGCTGGCAGGGTTCAGGGTCAGCCTGTGCCCGCTGCCCTCTGCAGGGCTGGCAGGGCTCGGGGTCAGCCTGTGCCCACTGCGGGGCTGGCAGGGTTCAGGGTCAGCCTGTGCCCGCTGCCCTCTGCAGGGCTGGCAGGGCTCGGGGTCAGCCTGTGCCCACTGCGGGGCTGGCAGGGTTCAGGGTCAGCCTGTGCCCGCTGCCCTCCGTGGGGCTGGCAGGGCTCAGGGTCAGCCTGTGCCCGCTGCCCACTGCAGGGCTGGCAGGGCTTGGGGTCAGCCTGTGCCCTCTGCCCTCCGTGGGGCTGGCCGGGCTCGTTCCCTCCCCGTGGGGCTGAGCCGCTCGCTCTGCGTGCAGGGGCTGTGGCACCATGGTGAAGCTGGACATCCACACGCTGGCCCACCACCTGAAGCAGGAGCGGCTGTACGTGAGCTCGGAGAAGCAGCTGATCCAGCGGCTCAACGCCGACGTGCTGAAGACGGCGGAGCGGCTCTACCGCACGGCCTGGATCTCCAAACAGCAGCGCATCAACCTCGACAGGCTCATCATCACCAGGTATGCACCCCCTGCTGCCGTCTGCTCCTCATCCTCACAGCCTGCAGGCCTTGGCTGGACTCAGCAGAAAAACGTGAGGCTGCAAATCCAACCTCAGCTGGGGAATCTTACACCAAAAGTTACTTGTTGGCCGTTGAAGCAATTATTTTTTTAATACCTGTGGTTTTTTTGCTTCTGTTCATGGGGAAAAGCTATCCAGAATTTGCAAATAATTTGTAGTAACTATCTGGAAAGACTTTTTCCTCTGTGGCAGCCTGGTTAATAGATAGATCCCGTGGCATCTCTTAGCAGGTTTGTTTACTTAAGAGTTACTTAAAGTGTTTCAATGTTTTTCTTTAAAGTGCCGAAGCTTCTCCCGCTGAATGTTGCCAGCACGCAAAAATCTTGGAGGACACGCAGTTTGTGGATGGGTACAAGCAGTTGGGATTCCAGGAGACTGCTTATGGAGAATTCCTGAACAGACTGAGAGAGAACCCCAGGCTTATTGCGTCCTGCCTGGTGGCCGGAGAGAAGCTCAACCAGGACAACACCCAGGGTGTCATCCACACGGTCTTCACCTCCATCTATGGCAACTGCATCATGCAGGAGGACGAGAGCTACCTGCTGCAGGTGCTGCGCTACCTGATTGAGTTTGAACTGAAGGAAAGCGACAACCCCAGGCGGCTGCTGAGACGAGGCACCTGTGCCTTCAGCATCTTGTTCAAGCTCTTCTCTGAAGGACTCTTCTCTGCAAAACTTTTCCTTACTGCTACCTTACATGAGCCAATCATGCAGCTTCTGGTTGAGGACGAAGACCACCTGGAAACCGATGCGAACAAGTTAATTGAGAGATTCTCCCCAGTACAGCAGGAAAAGTTATTTGGAGAGAAAGGCACAGAAAAGTTCAAGCAGAGAGTCCAAGAGATGGTTGACTCCAACGAGGCCAAGCTGGTGACCCTGGTGAACAAATTCATTGGCTATCTCAAACAAAACACGTACTGCTTTCCTCACAGCCTGAGGTGGATCGTGTCGCAGATGTACAAGACGCTGTCGTGCGTGGACAGGCTGGAGGTTGGAGAGGTCAGAGCCATGTGCACAGATCTCCTTCTGGCCTGTTTCATCTGCCCTGCCATCGTCAACCCCGAGCAGTACGGCATCATCTCTGATGCCCCTATCAACGAGGTGGCAAGATTTAATCTGATGCAGGTATGATTCACAGTAAGGCAGCCTTAAAAATACGTAAATGGCATTTTTCTTCCCTCTAGAACTGATGCTACTACGGTGAAAGTGAAGGTACTGTCTCTCCTGCTCATAAAATGAATGCTAACGAAATATCTGTGTTAATTGTTGCTGAAAAGGCAGGCTCCAAAGTGTATCTGTTTGCTTAAAATACTGACTTGAAAAAATTGACAGCATGTATTCCTGTACCCCTGAGAAGAGTTGCAAATATCCTTTATAAAAGCTGTTTTTAAGGGATGGAAGCTAAGGCATAAAAATGACTAGGAGATGAATTCTGGAATGTGTGAAAAAAAATGTTATGCTGCTCTTGCAAATGTTAAATATTATACCAGGTATTGCAAAAAATAATGAAATACTTTGTTGGAAACCCCTTGCTGCCTGGCAGTAATGTCCAGTGCTCTACTTGGAGCATTCCCCAGCCCTCGTGACCAGTTTTTGTCATTATGCAAACACTTGGACAATGTAATGATATTACATAGAGGAGTCATCTGAAGGTGTTGAGCAACACTTGTCTGACTGAGAATGTTGCTCCACGTGAGGAAGAAAACCTGCTTTTTACTGTTGTCTATAAAGTGGGCAGGCAGTGATCCTTCCAGTGCAATCACTGAGTTTGCTCAGTGTTTCTCTAAAATCCAGCAGCAATCCTCTCCTGTCACTGCTCACGTGCTGTAGCAGAGCAGCTGGCAGCTCTTTAAATTGAGGGTTGCTTTGCAGTTGGAGATGAATAAGGGATATGTGCTCTGAAATAAGGGTTAGCCCTCCTGCTATTTCTCCTTAGTAAAATATATGCAGCCTTTGAAAATCTCTAGGTTTAGATGACCTAGATTCAACTCTCAATTCTGACGTGTTGCAAAAACAAAACATGCTTTGTTCCTGGGAGGGGGAAGTATGGATGGTCACAGCCTACTGTGTGTGCACATTTTCTTGTTAAAGGCAGTGACTGCTTTTTTTTTCCTAAAGCTTCTTGCATTTTTTTCTTCCCTGAAAGCAAGCACACATCTCTGTCCACTCAATCAGAAGTATTCCTTGGAGTATTAAATGAAAAAGGATTTAGAATGGAGGAGGTCTTTTGAATATTTTTTGTGATCAGGTCCATCATGGTATGAAAGGCTTATTCTGTGTACTTCTTTTTGATTTCAGGTTGGGAGACTTCTGCAGCAGCTGGCAATGACAGGCTCTGAGGAGGGAGATCCACGTACAAAGAGCAACCTCGCTAAATTTGACAAAGTAAGAATCCAGGCTGAGAAAATCCAAGGCTTGGTGAATACATCATCATCCTTCTGCAGCCTCTTTCTCAGACTTTGCAAAGGACTTACTATGTGTTTAATTTTCAAGTTGAATGTAATGAAAAGCAGATTAAATCCTGCACAAAGCTGGGGAAAAAAATCTTGAATACTAGATTTAAGAGTTTGGGAGTCTTGCTTCTACTCTGACCTAATACTCCTTAAAAGAAAATATTTTTAAAAATTAAATTAAATGGTATTTTCAACTGAGCACTGTAAGTGTTCAAGGCCAGACTGGACAGGGCTTGGAACAACCTGGTCTAGTGGAAAATGTCCCTGCCCATGATGGGGGTTGGCACTGGAGGGTCTTTAAGGTTCTTCCAACCCAAACCACTCTGTGATTCTGTGAAATACTGAATTCCTGTCTGTGGTTTTTCAACTGAATCTAAAAAAATGCTTTGATCTGAAAACAGCCTTAGTATAACATCTAGTAATTTCTTAGTGCAAGTAGCTTCTCTTTCTTTTTTGCCTAGTTTTGCTTTTTTTATTCAGCTTTTCCTGTTAGTATGAATCCATCCGTAGCCACAGCATTACCTTCATCAGAGCAACAGCGAAGCTGATGGCCTTTGAAAGATTGTCAAATGTTTAAAAACCTGTTGGCATCCTTGATAACCTTGTATCTGTGCAGGTTTTGGTAATTCTAGTTAATGGCCTTTGAAAGATTTTAAACACTTTGAAAGTGTTTAAAAACCTGTTGGCGTCCTTGATAACCTTGTATCTGTGCAGGTTTTGGTAATTCTAGTTGTTACACAGTCACCACACAAAGCTACACGTTTATTGTACAAGTAACATTTTCACTCAGATTAGAAAGTGATGTCGTTGTTGCTTCTTTGTTTCATTTTCAGTCTGTGCTCACCAGATTTTTCAGGAAAGGCCGGTTTATTGTCATTATTTTTTTCCCTTTAATTGTAAGAGGACACTTAAGTAAGTAACACTTTGGGAAGCAAGAAAGGAATGAAAGAAATGCTAAAAGCAACTGCACACTTTCCTTAAAGTTAAAATACCTGCCGTTTTATCCCAAGATTTCAGAAGTAGGAAGCGAAACTTAAATTATTCTGTCCAGTACTTAACTCCTGTGGTGAGTTTCCCTGCAGACTCTCGGGTGGTGTCTCACTGAGCTCTCTGCTGTCCCTCAGAGCTGCGTTGCTGCTTTCCTGGACGTGGTGATCGACGGGCGCGCGGTGGAGACTCCCCCGATGTCGGCCGTGAACCTGCTGGAGGGGCTGAGCCGCACCGTGGTGTACATGACCTACAGCCAGCTCACTGCCCTGGTAATGCTGCTGCTCCTGCTGAGGGTCCTGTGCCTGTGCCCACCTCGGCACGAGCAGGCTGTGCCCATGCTCCACCTCGGCAGGAGCAGGCTGTGCCTGTGTCCACCTTGGCAGGAGCAGGCTGTGCCTGTGCCCACCTTGGCAGGAGCAGGCTGTGCCTGTGCTCCTTACCGAATGTCTGTCTGTGTTTAGGTGGGCTTCATGCGGAACGTGATGTCGAGCGATCAGCTTAAGGAAGATCGGATGGCTTTGGAAAACTTGCTGGCGAATTTACCCCAGAACAAGCCAGGGAAAAGCAGCAGCCTTGAAATGACTCCGTACAACACCCCCCAGCTTTCTCCTGCAACCACTCCAGCCAACAAAAAGAACCGACTGCCCATAGGTAAGGAGAGCCCCTGGTTTCTGACACCTCGGGCATCCTGTGCTGTCTTCTCAGTCACCTCTTGGGCTTACTCTTCACCTACACCTCCAGTTCCTACTTTTTCTAGGTGTGTAGGTGGTGAAGAATTTTTTTTAAACCCAGGTAACTTCCTTAGTGTCTAATGCAAGTGTGGTGAATGACCTTCATCCCTCCAGCCTGAACTGGGGAAAATTTCTGGAGTGGTTGGTAGTTGTAATGGTGGTGCTTGGCAGTGACAGTAGAGGGGAGGTTTGAAGGTGGGAAGCAGATCTAGGGGGAAAATTGCTTAGGAAAGTAGTAAGATGGAAGCAGAGGCATTTAATTAGTGGGACAGAATAAGTTTAATATTTTTGTTAGAGAACAAATGGACAGGAGGGTGAACAAGCAGGACTTCAGAGTATGTGCTGAGAAGAGAAGGTTTGTCCTTTCTCCATTCCTTGCCTGCTCTAATTCCAACTGTCCGTTTTCTGGAATGCAATTTTAGGTTGGTTGGATTTTGTTTTTTGAGTAGGATTTCCGGATCTAGATTTTTTCCATATTAATAATACTTTATTTTAAAATGAGAAGGGTGGTACTCTTCTTCAGTGTATGTTTATGTGAATATGACCATGTGGGATATTTTTGTTTGAGAGATTTGGTGTTGGTGTGTAAAAGGACAAAAACATACAGAGGCCAGTAAGTGGCAAGAAAACACAAAAATCCACCCCCAAAACAAACCTGTTGGTTTAACTCTGCTTTTGCATGGTTCTGGTTTTACACCTCTATAGTAGTGGCACTTCACAGCATTTCTTTTATGGTATAAAATAGCTTTTGCTCAAAGTTTTTGTTTCTTTTGTTTCATTTTAATGCTTTCGAACTCCAGGACAGCAGCTGGCAGCGATTACTGCCTGGGACACCTCTGCTACCAATCTGTCAGCTCACATAACTCTAGTAACCCCTTTTGGTGGGTAATGCCCTCTTTCCATTCTTCTGTGAAGCTTTGACTCGTGTCACATAACTCAGCATGCCTTTGGGCCATCATCTCCCTTGGCATTTTGTGTACATGTGGGTTTTAAAAACCCCTCTGTCAGATAATCAGAATTTGGCTGCCACTTCTGCGCACTTGCCTTGTTTTCCTTGGGTCAAATAAAAAAGTAATTGGTGTCATGCTGCCATTCTTAGAAACCTTAATTTCATGTGGGTGTTTTTACTTCCATGGAGCCACATGTGGGAATCTGAGGCCGGTTGAAAAGGGAACATAAGAGTGGAAAAGTAATCAGAGCAAACCACCTGATGTTGTATTGTGTGTCTGGGTTTGAGACACCTGTTAGAATAAGATTTCCTACTTCTTAGGAGAAAAAGCCTTTTAAACAAATTAATTAGAGTTTTAAACCACAGAAACCTAGACCTTTTTTTAGTAACAAACTGAATTTTCTCATATAACGTATAAAAGGTCTTTCTGTGATTGGAATAGGCTGAATTGCTATTGGCAAACAGTGTACCTTGTTTTTCTGCTTCTCAGCTTTTATGTTGAAAGTTTCCTTTTCCACAGGGCAGTACTCAAGTTTAAACATCAGTTCTATCTCTCAAAAGTTTAATAACACTTTGATTTTGAAAATTTATTTCATGTGTATTGCTAATTAAAATACTACAGTTCTGTATTTCCATTGTATTGTCTGTTTTTCCTCCTTAAACAAAAGCAAAAGCTTTCTGATGTGGGTATTTTGAAATATTTTCTTAGCCACTCGAAGCAGAAGTAGATCAAACATGCTGATGGACCAGCACGGAGATCATGAAGGATCCTCCCAGGAGACTATTCCAGAAGTGCAGCCAGAAGAAGTGCTGGTGATTTCCTTGGGGACAGGTCCACAGATTACTCCAGGAATGATGTCAGAAAATGAGGTATCCAGAAACCATGACATCTCAGATGTTTTGAGCCGTGCAGCCTCTGTCTTCTCTAATAGCACAGCAGTGAGGGTACAGAGCTAAGTTTTGGTAATAAAGCTGGAATGGGAATTTAAACCCTTGCTCTGTGTTATGAGCTTGGGGGTTGTAGCTTTCAAAATGGCCTTTGGTGGGCTTGTTCCCTCACTTAAGAAGCTTCAGAGCAAACCTGGGCTCTTGTTTCTGAGCATTCAGGACTGCTGTGCCTCTGCATGCCTGTCCTTTGGGTCCAGGGACACGGGTGAGTGGCAGAACTGGAGCACTGGTCCTGATGCTTTTGGCAGCTCATGGCACAGGCCCAGCAGAGCTCACAGTGCCCTCAGTGCCTGCAGACTGTTCCTGGAGCAGGCCTGGTGTTCCAGCCTTTTCCTTCTCCAGCTGTAGCACAGCTGCTGCTTCCAGCTTTGCTCCCTGCCTGCTGGTTGGGATTATCTCCTCTGGCAGCCTTGTGCAGATCCTTTCCTTTCTTTTCTGCTCTGGGGGGTGATGAGGGAGCTGTGGCTCCCTTGTTACCAGGACATTCCTAATGTCCATGGGCTGGTTCCTTGCTTTCTCCCCAGGCTCTGACTTGGGAGGTTGCTGTCTTTTTTCTAACAGAATGTTAGAAATTTGATTGTCCCATTAACAATACAAAACCACGTCTCCAATTTTTATTTGCTCTTTAATTATCTGAAAAGCAGATGATTTTAATGAAGCCTTGTTTCTTTCTCCCACCCTCCAGGTGTTAAATATGCAGCTTGCAGATGGTGGGCAGGGAGATGTCCCCATTGATGAGAACAAGCTCCATGGTAAACCTGACAAAACCCTGCGCTTTTCCCTCTGCAGTGATAATCTGGAAGGAATATCTGAAGGTGAAGGGCTGCTTAAGTCTTGAAGAAGTTTTGTTGCTCTGTTGGGTTTTTTCCCCTCTTAACTGTAAAAGGAAGGCGTGTTAAATACAGCATCTTGGCTTTGCTGTTTTGGAGACTGCTATTTCACTCTGAGACCCTGTCTTCTTTCTTAGTTGTTCAGAGAACAAAGCCTGGAGCTAAATTTTGACCTACAAAGGCAAAACTGAATCTGAGAGTTGGGAAGAAAAAGACTAAGTGTGTTTAAAAAGAGAAAATGGGGGTTTTTTGTTTATTTTTGTTTTAAACTTAAGTGCAGTACTAGTTATGAAGATAATCTAACTTAGTTCTAAACTTGGACGTCTCAGACTTATTCTTCATCATGTTCTAATTAGCTGTTACATATCTCAGGATAGTTTCTATTCCCAGAATAGTTTCTGCACAACTCCTTTATATGAACCTCAGACATAACAAAGCACAGATGTCTGTGGGATGGTAGAGGTTCAGACACATCACTTCATTATTTTGTATAACTTCCATAACTTCATTTTTGCTGTCTCCTCAAAATAAGAAAACAAATTCATGAGCAAGTAAATAAGTTAAAAACAAAGACTTTATTGGCTTTTAAGTTCCAGCTAAGTACAGTAGTGGTGAGATTCAATATTTTGTGTTGGAACTACTGCTTCATTCCTTCTCATTTTTTTAGCGAGTTTTGCGTCCTGAATCGTTAATGCTGTATATTTATATGTTACTCAAATTGGTTCTAAAGTAAGATCTGTTTCCACAGGCCCTTCCAATCGCTCCAACTCCGTGTCCTCCCTGGACCTGGAGGGGGAGTCGGTGTCGGAGCTGGGCGCGGGCCCCTCCGGCAGCAACGGCGTGGAGGCTCTGCAGCTGCTGGAGCACGAGCAAGGCAGGTGCCCGTTCTCCTCCCAGTGCCTGAGCTGCTGGAGAGGATAAAGCCAAAGTCTCCGTGGAAAGAGGTTGCAAAATTGACTAATTCAAGGGAAAAAAAAGTCGACATTTTCCTTGTGCAATCGCTCTTGTATTTATTTGCGCTTTTGGTTTGGTGTTTTTCTTCCACCCCAAGAAGTATTCTTTGTCGTCTGTTGTTAGGAAAAGAAAGTCACCTGGAATTTTGAGACTTAAGTCCTTTATAGGAAACTGTAAAGTTTTGCTTGATATCAGGCTGTTCCCTTCAGGAATAGGGTGATCTGGATTGGAGTAGTCTGGAAGTATCTGGATAATTTTCTCTATAATGTCCATTTGTCAAGCACTGAACAGGTTGCCCGGAGGTTGTGGTGTCTCCAGCTTAGAGATGCTCAAAATATGACTGGACATGATCATGAACAGCGTGGTGTCCTTGACCAGGGCAGGGAGTTTGGGTTGGAATGATCCCTGGAGGCCTCAGCTTTTCTGTGATCCTGTTCCTCTACAGAAATTGTATCAGTGTCTTTGTAGCACTACCTTGGCATTTATTTTTTCTGTCAATTTATTTGATAGCTTACCATGTGTACTTCCAGATTTTTCTTCTTATGTCTCAAATGTTTTTTCAGGCAGCATTTCCTGAGTAGTGTAATGGTGCTTTACAGGCCTTCCTTCAAACCACTGCCTTACCTGAGAGAATTAGGGAGGCTGTTTGTTTGGGATTTTTTTTCCTAATGTACTCTTACAGGCTTTCAATCTGAAACAATTGGAGAAGCCTTTCAGAAAACCAAGAACTGTTTTTGTTTCCACAGCCACAACTCAGGATAACCTGGATGACAAGCTCCGTAAGTTTGAAATCCGTGACATGATGGGTTTGACTGATGACAGAGACATCTCAGAGACTGTCAGTGAAACCTGGAGCACAGATGTCTTGGGAAGTGACTTCGACCCCAACATCGACGAGGACCGGCTGCAGGAAATCGCAGGTAACGGGTGTGCTCTGGGTAGGTCCTGTGCTGCTCTGGACCCGAGGCTGCAGAGCCTTCCTCCTCCTCCTCCTCCCTTCCTCAACAGGGGCATTTCCACAGATTCAACTGGAGATTTGCTCTAGGAGGATTTTTGTGTGCATGACCTGGACTGTACTTAGTTACTGGTTTCTTTTCAACGTTGTGTTTCCTGATTGCTTTCTCAAGGACACTTAAGAGGTGTTCTTCCTCTTCTCTCTAGAGCTGACTCCCCAAGCCCAGCTCTAGCCATACGCTCCGGCTTTACTTTTGCAGGTGCAGCTGCAGAGAACATGCTAGGCAGCTTGCTGTGTTTGCCAGGTTCAGGATCCGTGTTGCTTGATCCCTGCACAGGTTCAACCATATCAGAAACCACAAGTGAGGCGTGGAGTGTGGAAGTATTACCAAGTGATTCAGGTCAGAATCGGGCAGTTTTTGCGTATTTCTTTAGCATGATTCTAAGACTCTTCCAGAGGCATAGAATGCAAAACAGCAGCCTCTTCCTCTTCCTCTTTTTTCAAGAAATTACTGTCCTAGGTTAAGTTAGTTTTTGCGAATACTTCCAGGATTAAAAGGACAAAATGCTCCTAGGCAGAAAGAAGATGAAAAGCATTGGGAGAGACTTCTGTTACTTAAGAAATACTTAAGGTTTGAAGGGGAAGAGAAGGGTTTCCAAAGCAAACTTGTGCTTGTTTTTTCCTTCCCTGTGGTAGGAGCAATCCAGGACCATGGTTTACTTTGGTTAGTGAGGATGTGACTGTATCCTATTGTCTAAAAAATACAACAATTAAAACAGTGAACACTCCTTAGCATGCCTGTGCAGACAGAGCATTGCTGTCTGTGCAGAGTCCTGCCTTCTGTACCAAATATAAGAAAACTCTTGTTGAAGTGGTTCAGTTCCCTTAAAACTTGATACACTAAATCACCCCCCACCCCCTCCTTCTGCTTGTGAATGTGTAGGGAGCATGGCATTGAGTAATGATACTTTCTCTGTGTGCTGTCCATTGTCTCCCTTTTGTAGAGGCTCCAGATTTAAAACAGGAGGAAAGACTGCAAGAGCTGGAGAGCTGCTCTGGGCTGGGCAGCACGTCTGATGACACAGATGTGAGGGAGGTCAGCTCTCGGCCCAGCACGCCCGGCCTGAGCGTTGTGTCAGGTGTGTGCACCTGTGTGTGACAGAGCTGCTCCATCACAGCATGGGCAGCACTCACTTTGCTGCAGTGCTTTATTTATGCATCACTTCACTCATAAAATAACTTCCTGCGAAGCTGTGATTCTTTGTTCACCTCCCAGAAGAAATAAAAAAGGCAGCAGAGAGGTGGATGCCCTGTGCTGCAATAGCAGTGGTTAGCAGAGGAGTGTTGCTTTGAAAGAAACTCCAAACTTTCTTGCATTTAAAACTACTTGTTTCGTTTAAATAAATCATAGCTCTAGTTCTTAATTTTTTTGCAAAGTATGTAAGAGTGAAGTGTCTTTCTAATGCCTCTTGTCAGAGTGTATTCATGGCTATGGTCACACTTCTGAAGATGTAGAGCAAAAATAAACTGTTATTTTATGAGTATAGAAATTTGTAATGTCTGTAGGTGCTACTGTGAGTTGGAACTTGATTACTCACTGTCCACCAAACATTTTAACAGCCTCAGGCTTTTGCTTCCTTGTTCTTTGAAAGACTATTACAGATGCTTCTTTTGTTATGTGTAAGGTATTAGTGCAACATCTGAAGATATTCCTAACAAGATTGAGGATCTCAGGTCTGAATGTAGCTCTGACTTTGGGGGCAAAGATTCTGTGACAAGTCCTGACATGGATGAAACAGCCCATGGTAAGTTCCTGATCTGGAATCTCTGATAAAAACAAGTGACATTTATGGAATCCTTAAATTTTACAATTTCTTCCCAGTTTCAAAGTGCTAGTGATTAAGCATAATTATTTTCCTTATTTGCCAGTACTGTATTTGTTTGACAAAGAGGCTCCAGTGCTTTGCTGTACTACAGCTTGAGCTCTAGATCGAAGATCCCTAATTCAGTTTGCATTGACTGTCCTCTTGCTTTTTGGAACTGGGCTGCTCCTCAAGAATTTTTTGTGATGTAACTCTTTGATCATTTCAAGGTACTGCAGAGATCTTTCCTACAGGAATATCTTTACAAATACTTTGCAGTCTAAGTTTTGTAAACTTTTGTTGCTGAAGTCTGTCTTTCCAGTGTCTCTCATGTTGGAGGCAGCTTTGGTATGGCACTAGCTTTGTTCTCTCTGTATTTCAGGAGCCAGTCAGTTGACATCTCCTCCTTCTCAAACAGATTCTTTGCTTGCATTGTTTGACCCTCTGTCCTCAAATGAGGGTGAGTTATACAGATTAAGCTTTGTTTTAAAAAAGGCATTTTCAATGCTTCTATGTCAGTACCAGGTAACCAGGTAATTTGGACTAATATTAAGAGAAATATGTGTGGCTTCTTTTCTGCTTGTGACCACAGGTGTGTCAGCTGTAGTGAGGCCTAAAGTGCACTATGCAAGACCCTCTCACCCACCCCCAGATCCCCCCATCCTGGAAGGAGCCGTGGGAGGTAACGAGGCGCGACTGCCGAGCTTTGGGTCGCACGCTCTGATCCCGACAGACCTGGAAGCCTTCAAGCAGAGGCACTCCTACCCGGAGAGGCTGGTCCGCAGCAGGAGCTCGGACATAGTGCCCTCGGTGCGGAGGCCCATGAGCGATCCTGGCTGGAACAGACGTGCTGGGAACGAGGACAGGGAGCTGCCCGTGGCCTCCGGCGGCGCCGGGGCAGCCGCGCTGGCCTCTCAGTCGTCGTCTTCATCTCCCAGCAAGGACTCCTCCAGGGGAGAGGTGAAGCTTTATTTAGCATTTTGGTTTTGTCTCTGATGCCCGCTTTAACTAGGCACCTGATGCCAGGAAGTTGGAATGAAGTGTCTTTAGCTAAGGAGTTACAACACACTTTTGTCACCCTTAAACGTTGGCCAGTTTTAGAAGATAAAGCTGCAGATGTTCAGAGTGGCTTAAATGGAGCTGGCTTTTCTTAAGTTTACTGGATGAGGTTTACTGGTGGTAAAACTTCAGAAACAGATTCATTGTAGTGTTAAATTGCTGCAGCAGCCTGAAAATTAATTTTATTTAAAAAGAAATAAGTGAAATCTAATGTTCTTTGTGGCTGTGGGTTTGCATTTGCAGGATGTCTTCATTAGGAGAGATATTTCTGACTTAATCTGCTCTTTGTGTTCTGCTGTAGTTCTGTTTTTACAGAACTTCTCAGTGTAGCAAAAGCTGATGTGAAGGAGAAATCTTCTCCTTACACTTGATTTGGTAAATGCTCAAATGTAGACTCTGCCCTTCTGCAGATTGAGGAACGGAAAGACAGTGATGATGAGAAGTCTGACAGGAACAAGCCCTGGTGGAGGAAACGTTTTGTGTCTGCCATGCCCAAAGGTAGGATTGTGTCTCTCTGGGTTTGGTACTTCAGTCAGAGCTCACACTGCCTTTATTATCTCTTTATGGTTAAAGTGTAAATAAATATTTAAATAAAAATGGGAAGCTACCTGACTCCCTTGGCTAGTAGCTCCCTAGAGTGTGCTGTGCCTGCAAGGCCAAGCTGTTCTGCCTGACCTCGTGTGTGTTAAGGGTGGAGCTGGCTGTGGTGGTGGCAGTACAGTTCTGCTCTACCCCATGGATAAGCTGATGCTTTTATGGAAGTTGATTTGATGAAAATGTTCTGCATTAGCCCCTTCCTTAAACTTTCTGCGATTTGGCCATTATCTCAGAGTAGTCTTTGATGAGGTACCTTGCATTTTCAGCTCCTATTCCATTTAGGAAGAAAGAAAAACAAGAAAAAGACAAAGATGACATGGTGCCTGACAGATACGCAACGCTGCAAGGTATGTGAATAACATCATCACAGTAATTTTCTCTCAGAGTGTGCCTCCTGGAGCTCCAGAGTGCCCACCAGGTAGCACTGACAGACAGGTACATGCTGTTGTAGCTCGTGTTCAGAACTGACATTTTGAATAAGAAAATGGATAAAGATTTCCTGACTTGAAGGCTGTTTTTAAGTTGTCACATGTCTGTCTGTGCCTGTAGTGGATTCTCAACTCAAGTCCTCACTTTCCTCCTGCCCTCATTATAGAGCTCCTGTCCTTGTCACAGCTGAGCTGTAAGGATAGCTGTACACACAGTCCTGTAATAGTTTCTTAAGTGTTAAATTAAACATAGTGTGAACCTGGGTGTTACGTTTTCTGTTTGCCTGATCCTTTCTTGAAGTCTTCAAATACCATTTATACTGCATACTGTGTATGCCATATAAATGTGCTGAGGGTCTGCTCAGGATCTGACTTCATTTGTTCACTTTGATTGTACTGTTTGTTTTCTGATTTACTTCAGACTTTACTAATACATTTGAATTTGGGCTGCACAGGACACAAGCACCTCTTTGTTTGATCTGGCTAAAAACAGAGTCCAAATGTGTAGGCTGAATTTTTTTTATTTGCTTTCAGTTGGCCCAACAGCAGGGTAACTCCTGTTGTTTTTTGTGGTCCTTTCAGATGATCCCAGCCCGAGGCTGAGTGCACAGGCACAAGCTGCTGAGGACATTCTGGACAAATACAGGAATGCAATCAAGAGAACGAGTCCCAGTGAAGGAGCCATCGTGAACTACGACAGTGCAGGTGAGAGCCTGGCTTCTTTAATCACCACCAACATAGCTCCTGCTCCTCAGAGATAAACACACTTCAGTGTTCAGGGTTAGGATTAGCAGCTGCACAATGTGAGCTCTAAACAAGGAATGTTTTGTCAAATAAGCTGTGGGACAGTCCCTCAGAGGCTGGGAATTAAATCAGTATTCCCAAGGACAGCTCTTTTGTATTGCCATTGAGGGAGCTGGGTGTTGATCTCCTACCAGTTTGTTGTTTTGTTTTAAATGGCACTGAAGTGTTGACTTCCAAAACTTTTGCAGTTTCTTCTTAGGAGCTTCTAGGTTGTATGTTTTAATGTGCATTTTTTCATGTATCCAGAACAAGCTGGTTTATTTGCTGTCTCCATTCCCTCCCCGACCTTAGAATAACAAGCACAAAATTAGTCTGGTTTCTTCCTCTGACTCCTCTCTTGAGGTGCAATGTGCTTTTCATTTCCACAGAGGCAATTGGGGATGGTGAGAGCATGCATGACTCCCCACGGGATGAGGCTTTGCAGAACATGTCTGCAGATGACCTCCCAGACTCTGCAAGTCAAGTAGCACAGCCACAAGGTTCTGCTTTCTCCTACAGGTAAAGACATTTGCAGGTTTCATCTTACCCACAAAGTAGAATTAAAAGCTGAAGCTGTGTGACTGGTTCCCACAAGAATATTAATACGGTTTCATTGTGAACTTTGATGTGCTTTAAGTATCTCAAACTGTCATATTTCCACTGGTGGAGGGCTGTTTGTAACCAGAGAGGACAGAGCAATTCAGTGTTTAAGAAAATCCCTTTGAAAATGGTGCTGTATCAAAAGAACTCATATTCTAAAGTCTTGACAATGCTGTATATTAAAATTATGTTAAATAACTTCTAGGTAGTATTAAACAAAAAAGAAAGTAAAGATTTCTTATTGAAGAAGCAGACCTCTCATCAACTGTGTTAAGAAAATATTTTTCCTCTTTAAGGGATGCAAAGAAGAAATTGAGATTGGCTCTTTGTTCAGCAGATTCTGTTGCCCTCCCGATGCTGACACACTCAACAAGGAATGGTCTCCCAGACCACACAGACCCTGAAGGTACAGGCCCTTTGCTCTGTGTGTGTCTCTCCTTGTCCCCCTGTAATGGCACTTGTACTGCACCATTTATGGTCCCTTCTCTTTGCCATAAATATCGAGGGCACGGGCTGCCTTTTGCCCCCAGAATGTTTTCATTCTTACTCCACAGACAAACTGCCATCTCAGCCTGCTCTATGATTTTTTTGTAGTGAAGTATCACAGATACTGTGCAGGTAGAGCCTGGAGCTATAGAATAGACTCTGAAAATACATGTGCTGTTTGGAGTTGTGCCACTGAATGATTTACTGGGTCTTTATGTTGACTTAGTATAAATGTGTTGTGTTGTATCCTTTCATTCACTCTAGGTTTATTTGCAGACAGGTGAATATGTCACCTTATGGGGTCCTCTTCACATTTCAGAATGGTTCTAAATGCTAGATAAGATAGTGATATGGAGGCTTATCCTCTGATAGCTAGAAAATTCAAAAAGGATTCTTGCACTGTTCTAAAATAACATTTTTTCCTTAATGTACAGAAGTTTTGTTTTAAACCATTAATGCGTCTCCCATATTCAAAGATAGTTTATTTTCATCATGCCTATATTCTTAAACTGTTCTAAAATAACATTTTTTTCTTTAATGTACAGAAGTTTTGTTTTAAACCATTAATGCGTCTCCCATATTCGAAGATAGTTTATTTTCATCATGCCTACGTTTCTTAACCTTTTTTTTTTTTCTTTATTAGATAATGAAATTGTGTGCTTCTTGAAAGTTCAGCTGGCTGAAGCCATCAACCTGCAGGACAAGAACCTGATGGCGCAGCTGCAGGAGACGATGCGCTGCGTCAGCCGCTTCGACAACCGCACGTGCCGCAAGCTGCTGGCCTCCATCGCCGAGGACTACAGGTACCTCGTGCAGTGCCTCCTCAGCACTGGGCTCCCACATTCTCCCTTTGTTCACCAGCAGATTGGGAAGATCCCTTTTGGTTTAAATTGTGCTTTACCAAACCAGGTTATTGCGTCTCTGCTTCCCCACAAAATCGCCTCACCCGTGCGAGGCAAACTCCCGAATTCGGGCGTTGTTGTGTTTTAAAAGCAGCACGTGGAAGGATCCTTTGCACTCTGACTCAGCAGTTTGGAAAGCTGTTACCTCTGTCTTTGTTGTGGGTCTGATGCAGGGCTCTTTGCTTTAGGAAAAGAGCTCCGTATATCGCGTATTTAACGCGCTGTCGCCAAGGCCTGCAGACGACGCAGGCGCACCTGGAGAGGCTCCTGCAGAGAGTGCTGCGAGATAAAGAAGTGGCCAACAGATACTTCACTACAGTCTGTGTGAGGTTACTGCTGGAGAGCAAGGAAAAGAAAATAAGGGAGTTCATTCAAGGTAAGATTAATGCAGACCAGAGTTTTTATATTCCTTTGCTCTGTATTTGGATGATGACTTGGGTTAATCTTTTAAAGTATGGCTTTTGATCTGAGGAGTAGATTCCTAAAATTATTTCAATTTCAGATGGTGAATTAATGGCTAAACAGACAGATTACTGTGACTTTACAGGATGTTGTGGCATCTAAGCTATGGTAATTGTCTGCATTTTTCATGGGCTGAGAGAATGAAGGTAATTTGACCTTACTTGGCCAAAAAAATTATGCTAAATCACATTATCTGCCCCGTGGCAGAAGCATGAATACTATTAATTATTTTATATATACTGATATATGATAAACTAAGTTGCAGCATTCAGTTCTTAGTCCAGAACCTATGGCTGTACCTTAGAAGATATTTGGGATAGTAACAATGTGAATCAAGTGAATCAAAGATTCAAAAATATCACAGCACAAGAGACAGTGGCACCAGGAAACTCAAAACAGCCACTTATACCAAACTGCTTCTCTGTTCTCTGTGCACATGTCTGACTAAGTGAAGCACATGAGGAATTTGGAGTCAGTTCTTGCTCCTGGAGCATACTATTTGGGATAGTAACAATGTGAATCAAGTGAATCAAAGATTCAAAAATATCACAGCACAAGAGACAGTGGCCCCAGGAAACTCAAAACAGCCACTTAGACCAAACTGGTTCTCTGTGCACATGTCTGACAAAGTGAAGCACATGAGGAATTTGGAGTCAGTTCTTGCTCCTGGAGCATACAGCGCTGCACATTAAACGTGCCTGAAAAACTTACCAGAAAAAATATTTTTTTACTTAAGCAAATATTCCTTCTCTTCCTCCTTTTTTTGTCAGATTTCCAGAAACTCACGGCAGCCGATGATAAAACGGCCCAAGTGGAGGATTTTCTGCAGTTCCTGTACGGGGCCATGGCTCAGGATGCCATCTGGCAGAACGCCAGCGAGGAGCAGCTCCAGGACGCGCAGCTGGCCATAGAGCGCAGCGTGATGAATCGCATTTTCAAACTCGCCTTCTACCCCAACCAGGACGGCGACATTTTGCGTGACCAGTAAGTGAATGGAATTCAAAGACTTGTTTTCTCTTTTGCGGTTGGTGCTGTGGAAGATGTGCAGCCCTCCTTGTGGGGTCTGCTGTTCTGTGTCTCTGCCCCGACACGGAGAGAGGTGGTTCTGGGCGGCCGCGATTGCCAAGGATGAGTCTGGACTCTTAGATTTTCAGTCTTCAGTTTTGTTTATTATGCCACAGGCTTGTCTGAGTCAGCCACACAAATGCATGTTTTCGTTCAGAACATTTTGTGAAAGAACGAGGAAGGGCTTTAGCATCATGTGCAAATGTGTTAGAAACAAGCTGCTAGAACAGAAAAAAAAGCGTTGTAAGTGTGATGATTTGGGGTACAGGCTGTCAGGTCTGCAAGTGTGTGTGCTGAGAGAATGATCAAAACCTGGTTCAGGACTGGACCTGGTCCATTTTCTGGTTTCACTCAGTATTTTCCATGCATTTGGGGTTCCTGTGGATTAGAACAGATGCTGTTAGGATGCTCCAGAGGACATGTGGTTGTTCTTGGCTGCACAGAACAATCCTCTGCATCTTGACTGAACTGATGTCCATCATCTGTAGGGCCACATTCCTGAAGATCTTTCTTGTCCTATCAAACATGAAGCAAGTTTCCTCAGCTGGCTGGCTGCTGCTTACTTTTCACTCTCGTTTTTTGTTTCAGGGTCCTTCACGAGCACATACAGAGGTTATCCAAAGTAGTGACTGCAAACCACAAGGCGCTGCAGATACCTGAGGTAACAACTCTTTTCCTTTGCTTTTGTATGGGTGTTGGGGTTTGGACAGGGAGTGGGATGGGGAGAGGATTGTTCTGTTTTACACTTAGAAGGGTTGCTTTGCTGCCTGTGACAGATGAAATATCCTTCAGGAAAATACACTGTAGCCATGCTGTGGCTGTACCCAGCTGCAGCTTCTCTGGGCACCCTGTGCCAGGGCCTCTCCATCCTCACAGGGAAGAATTTTTTCCATATATCTAACTTAAATCTCCCCTCTTTCAGTCTGCCATTTAAATGAAAGCTTCCCATTTCCCCCAGAGGAGCCTGTGGTGCTGCTCTGCTCCAGCAGTGGCCTGCCCAGCGAGCACTTTTGGTTTTTCCCCCAGGTGTATCTGCGGGAGGCGCCGTGGCCGTCGGCGCAGTCCGAGATCCGCACCATCAGCGCTTACAAAACCCCCCGGGACAAGGTGCAGTGCATCCTGAGGATGTGCTCCACCATCATGAACCTGCTCAGCCTGGCCAACGAGGATTCGGTACCTGGGGCAGATGATTTTGTTCCTGTTCTGGTCTTTGTCCTCATAAAGGTGAGTTCTTTTGCAGAGATCACAAACCCCGGTTAATTCCTGTATTAAACAAGCAAATTTAGGAGGAGGGATAATGCCTGTGGGTCACAGGGAGCTGGCCAGGATCAAACCCAATCTGATTCAGCAGGGCTTGAATAGGGATGTCAGAAATGTGGTCAGAGTTATGTTTTTGAATCCAAGCAAACTTTGCATTTGGAACCAGTAAAATTGGGGTGCAGATGCTGTGTGTGGAGTGGAGTTTGTTTGAGGTATGTCCACCAGCATCTGTCACCTGTGCCTGCTTCATGCTGTCGTCAGGACCAAGGTGCAGACCAGGACTGACTTGGGTTGTGTTGCTGGTCCTTTTTGACACGAGTGGAGGATGGTCTGACGTGTGAGATGCTGAAACAACAGGCTTTACATGTGTTGAGGTCCTGATGACCTTCACAGATTGTGGCAGCGTTCCCCTTCTTTCTCTTGACCTGCTAGTCATTTTTCCTTGTTGGAAAAATGTTCCTTTCATCAAACCTGATGCCTTCTGAGCGTGTGAAGTGGGGCTGCTGAGGATAAACAGTCCCTACCCTGCAGGCAGGTTACATACTCTGTAGGATGAGGATCACTGCACAAAGGGAATTGTGTTTCTGTTCTGTATCTGGCGGTGTTTGTTGATGTTGGGCTTTGCAAACAAGCTGTGTCTCTCTCTTCTCCTCCCCCAGGCAAACCCCCCTTGCCTGCTGTCCACTGTGCAGTACATCAGCAGTTTCTATGCCAACTGTTTGTCTGGAGAGGAGTCGTACTGGTGGATGCAGTTCACGGCAGCCGTGGAGTTCATCAAAACCATCGACGACCGCAAGTAGCTCGCGCAGCACAGGCAGACTGAGAGCAGGAGGGGAGCTCCTAAGAATGTACAACAGCTGCAAAAGCTGAAGAAAAGACTTTCCTTGTAAAATACTGTACAGAATTGAGGCATTTTAAAACACACCTTTACTAATCTAATTAATTTAACGGATTCTCCTCTTCTCTTTGGGTTGCGTTTTCCTCCCCTCTAGATACTGGCACTGCAAAAGGGACCACAGTTTTCAGGTATTTTGGAATCTCAAAACATTCAGAAAAGTCTTCATGCTTTCTCCACCACCCCTCTTCCCGAATTCTTATTCACGTGAATCATTCACTTCATTTAATTTCTAATGAAAAACTGAAACAAGAGGAAACAGGGCAGCCACGTAGTAAACTTTCTAGTTGAATACACCTTTTATTAAGAAAACACCAGCCACACTGAAAGTTTGTAGTAGCTGACATCAGTCATTGGTTGTATTTCACCTAAATTTAAAATCTGAGAGGACAGTGTAAATATTATATAACTATATTTAATGCATTGCAAGTATCTTTGGACTTACTATCCTTTGAATAAACAAGCAGAAGCCTCTCTGACCTCTAACAGGTTGTGACCTACCATGTTTGGGTGACAAAAGGACTTCCTCAAAAGGCTAAGATTTAAAAAGGGCAAACTGAACTATTTATTAAGATGTAATTACTGAAATTTCTAAAACTGGAATTTATAATAGGGCTTATTAGCTAGCTGAACACTTCTTGGCTAGGGCATTAGGGTGTTCCAGAGGTTTGGATATATAGAGGAGAGGGACTGTAAGTTACAATAGAAAAGTCTAATATAAAAAGGAGAAATAAAATACCTTACTGTAATATTTTTTCTGAGCTATTGTGTATACTGTACAAACCCCAAACAGAGATCCTTAACAGAACCTTGGGCTGTAATATATATTTTGATTAGTGACATTAAATACATATGCCAGGGGGTTCAGTGAATGTTTTTACTAAATGTTCTTCGTGTTGTCTGCTATGCAGCAGTGCAAGTTTTACTGTTCATAAAAAATATTTTAAAATAATATAACACTGTTCTTTATGAAACATATCATGACATCAGTTCAGGGTGTTTTATAGATTTCTCACCCCGCCTTCCCCTTAAACTGACCCTTATCAATTTAAGGAGGTTTTTATGCACAACACCACATGGGTTTTTCATGAGTGAGGTGGTCTGGGGCATGGCCAGCAGGTGTTGGCTGTACTCTCTGCCCTTTTTCAGCTTCAATACAGTGAAAAGGGACAGCGAGCACTGAGCTTTCTCATGTCAGTATTATTTCTTGCTCTTTCCAGAGTGTTCATTGCACTTCTGACAGAGGGATGTGGTAAGACTTGGTGTCTGTGAGTGGTAAAGAAAACAAAATCTTTCTCACGTTCTTTTAAAAACACAATTGGTTCATTTTGCGTGTGTGTGTGCATTTTGATGATTAAAACCTGTAAGCAACTAGTACTTGAGAAAATCATGTGGTCAATTGGAATTAGAGCAATTTATGTAAAGTGTTGAGTGCTTGATTTGGCTGTGCTACTTGTCAAGGCATAATCAGGAAACTCACTTTTTAGGGCTCTCAGATATAACTCAATTGAGCAGTTTCGCCAATCTGATCACAGGTGAGAAGGTGGGATGGTAACCTTTTCCTTTTCTCTGTAGTCTTTCTCCTCTTGATTGCGTGGAGGAGCAATACTCAGTCAAACCAGAATTCTTCTGATCTGCCTTACTCGGTGTCTCAGTCTGTGTAGCATTGCAATATTCTGGTTATTTAGCCTTGATGGGTTTTTGGTGCTGAACATGTAATTCAATATTGCAAGCACAGCCCTGCAGCAAAGCACAAACATGCCCTTGAAGATATGGCCAGATCATATCAAAAAGCAATATAAATTCATTTCTATCGAAGTGTCCTGTAACACGTAATTATTACTTGAATATCCGAGGTGTTAAGACTGATGTGTGGGAGTTCTGCAGTTTGGGTGTTGGTTGAGGAGAGTGTTTGTGGGGTCCCTGAAGGAGGCACAAGGACACAGGAGGTGGTGATCAGCCTGTGTGCTGGCCTGGCTCAGGGTTTGGTCAGCACCATCAGGGCTTTCAGCTTCACTCTCCTTTGTGGAAGGGGCAAGAACCATTTCCTTCACAGCTTTTATCACTTAGTTTCTCTGCATGGAAAAATACTTAAAAGAACGGGAGTCTTTTTTTAAATGTTAATTATTTTAAAACCAGTAGGTGTTCCGGTGAGCCCCAGGTGAGCTGAAGAGTTTTTGTAGCAAGATGGTCCTTTGCTTCTTTTTTCCAGCCTACTTTGAAGGTCCTTTATTAGTCTTGATAGGAGTAGTTAGAGAATTAGGCTTTCCAAAGAATTAAAAACCTGCCTGTAATGTCCTTTTACTGTTTTCCCCTGCATCCCGTGATGTTTTGTTTTAAAATGCTGAATTCCATGTCTAGGAAGTGGTGTTGTTAGGTTTGATGTGCAATAGCCAAGGTGAGAAGACACTGCATAAAGGACCAAAAGTAGCAGAACTGCTGCCAAAAGGTGCCAGCCACGGGCCTGTTGCTGTAATCTCGGTGCTTTCTGTGAATTGAGCTCCTGGAGCCCCTGGAGGGGAGGAATGGAGCATTTTGGGCAGGGTGGAGCAGGGGAGGCTCCTTGGTACCAGCTCACAGCGTGGGCTTCAGGCTGGGCTGTTGTCTCAGCGCTGATCTTGGCACGTTCTGAGGAGCTGCCACGATGTCTGTGCCTGGGAATGCTGCAGAGGTGCTGGTTTCCTTTTTGGGTAGAGGAGGGAAAGGAAAGGGCTGGGGTTTTCATCTCTAGGAGATCCCTTTGTGCTCCTAAGTGAGATTTCTCTTGAAACCTTTTTAAAATCCTCTTTAAGGAGAGTCAGAATGTGTCTGGCCTATCAAGGATTTGAGTTTAAAAGTTTTTGTTTTGGAGACCTTTTACTACCAAATGCTGAATGTAACTGCCATAAACTTCAGGAAAAAAAGCCACGAACATGATGCTGTTTCCTGTGGGTGAGTCTGGTGAGCACAGTGTTGGTTTGTATTGCTTGGAAATGTTCTGTTAAGCCAAATTCTCACAGAATTGGGGAACTCACTGCCGTGGGAATGGGGTGGGGGAAGGGGGCAGGAGAGGGGCAGAGCTGCTGGCAGCAGAGCTGTGTGTTGGCACGAGTGAGCCAGTGTGCCTGGGGAGCTGGAGCAGCCAGGGCAGTGGGGACAGGGGGGAAGGATGCTCGTGTCTGGGTACAGCTGGGGACGTGGTTGAGCCTGTACTACTTGAGAATTAACCTCTGCTCAGTTAGTAGCGTGTGTTCTGTACCTTTTAATTGTGCTTTACCTCTATTGAAAAGCTTTGTACTGCCTCTCCTCTTTGGTAAAGCCTTTATAAATCTAAATTAACGAGCTTGCACAATCTTGTATACAGGAACCCCATCTTGTCTCTTAACGTGATTATTAATGTATTATTCTGTAAAAACTGATTAAAAGGAGAGCAGTTTAACCGCCTGGCTTTGACGTTTCTGCCTTGTTCCAGTGCCATCAGCAGGGGTGGCCGTGCAAGTGTGAGCACTTCCCACTAACTCTGTGTGGTTTGCACTGGGCATTGCTGCTCTGCCATCCTCACTCAACACAGGGGAGGGACACTGGCAAAAAGGAACCAAAATCCAGTAAAGGGGAGAGGAAGCTGCTGCACTGACTGCTTAACAGAGCTCTTCAGTTATAATTTTGGATCTGCAGCTTGGCTGTTGTGGTAGCTTGGGAGGAGAGAAGCAGCTCAGCCTGCAGCAGGATGCGCCTGTCCCTCTGCTGGCTGCTCTTTGATGCCTTGTTGAGAGTGGTCAAGTCCAAAAGTATTATGTTTGGCGTCTCTTTTCTTAGGAAATGTTCATTTTTTTTTGCTGAGACAGGAGCATTTCTCCAGCTGGCACTCACCCCCTCCCGGGCGGGGCCGGGCGGGGCCGTGAGCTTGGTCCCCGCAGCGTTATTGACCTTGATTCTCTCTCATTTGCATCCAGCATTTTTCATCCTCTGGAATATGGTGTTTGGGGACCTTTCCATCATTAAGTGGATTTACAGCAATTTCCTTATGTGTTTTCTCCAAGGGATTCTGTTATGAGAGGCACATTAAATCTCCATTAATACCTCATTATCCGACTGATAAGATTACCATGATAATGAGGCAGAAATTCTAATTGTTTCACTTCTTATTGTGCCTTTCATTAAATCATATACCTGGAAGTTGCTGTCAGAGTGGGGATCTCCAGCCTGCAGAGCCTGGGAGGTGACCTGGTCCTGTGCATCCTGGTTCTGTCCCATTGGACTCGAGGGATCCTGGGGTGTGCTGGCCTTTTCTCCTGGGCTCCTGTGCCTCCTGCCACGGCCTCCCCTCCACGGCCGGGCTACCAGAAGGGCTTCCAGTGGCCCAGGGCCCTTGGCAGCCTGCACTGGGAGCGTGGATTTGGAGAGACTGTTCCACGCGGCCCCGTGAGCTGCCTGCTCCCGAGGGAGGTTAAGCACAGGGGTGTGCAGCCTCTGTCGGAGCTGTTACAGCCCATCAGGTCAATGATCCATGAACTAAAAAGTCTCTAAGAAAGAGCAATTATTGTCTATCATGTGTCAAAGGCGCTCGTATTGACCCCGGGAGATGGAGCCATTATGGCCTGTTGAGGCAGCGATCCATGAACTCCATCCATGGGAGCTCCGGACACACCACGAGGTGAGGGGGCTGGGGGGCAGCTCTGGGGGTGCTGCCAGCTCTGGCTCCTGCCATGGGCAGCCCAGCCAGCCCGAGGTGGGGAATGGGCCCCAGGGAATGTCCCCAGCTCCTGCTCCCCTGGAGCCTGCGCAGGGATTCCCTGTGACCAGCAGGACAGCCATCCTCGCCAGGAAACCCCACGGAGCCCTGCCTGGCACTGGCACAGCCTGGAGCCAGCAGGGCCCCCCTGCCCTCAGCCTGCTCCCCTGGCCCAGCTCATGGGGCACAGGAGCCCGCGGAGGATGGCAGCCCTGTCCCTGCCCGTTCCTCGGTGGGTGACACCCCTGTCCCTGTTGGGTCCCTCGGTGGGTGACACCCCTGTCCCTGCTGGGGTCCCTCGGTGGGTGACACCCCTGTCCCCATTGGGTTCCTCGGTGGGTGACACCCCTGTCCCTGCTGGGGTCCCTCGGTGGATGGCACCCCTGTCCCTGCTGGGGTCCCTCGGTGGGTGACACCCCTGTCCCTGCCCAGTCCCGTGGTGGATGGCACCCTGTCCCTGTTGGGTCCCGCGGTGGATGGCACCCTGTCCCTGCCCGGTCCCTCGGTGGGTGACACCCCTGTCCCTGCTGGGGTCCCTCGGTGGGTGCCACTCCTGTCCGTGCTGGGGTCCCTCGGTGGGTGACACCCCTGCCCCCCCTGTCCCTGCTGGGGTCCCTCGGTGGATGGCACCCCTGTCCCTGCTGGGGTCCCTCGGTGGGTGACACCCCTGTCCCTGCCCAGTCCCGTGGTGGATGGCACCCTGTCCCTGTTGGGTCCCGCGGTGGATGGCACCCTGTCCCTGCCCGGTCCCTCGGTGGGTGACACCCCTGTCCCTGCTGGGGTCCCTCGGTGGGTGGCACCCCTGTCCCAGCCGGGGTCCCCGCTCCCCCCGGTCCCGCGGGAGCCCCGGCGCTGGCTCTGGAGCCGGGCAGGGCCGGGCGCTGTCCCGCACGGGGCTCAGGCTCCTCCCGCACTCGGGAGGAGATGTCTCCATAGTAACTGGCACGTTTGGAGGGCAGCGGGCGCAGGGGAGCGGAGACAAAGCCTGTGCGGGAGCGACCCTCGGCGAGGGCGATGCCACCCGGGCCCGCTGTCCCCGCTGCTCCGTGCGGTGGCACCGCCACGGCAGCGTCCCCTGCCCGCGGGGCGGTGTCACCCTGTGCCAGGGGTGGCTTTTGGCACCAGCCCGCAGAGCCGGAGCCGGGCTCGCTGCGGCACCTGGGCCGGGCAGGTGCGGAGCGGGCACTGCCCACCCTGCCAGCCCCGGCGCAGAGCCGCGCTCAGCCCCGAGCCAGCAGAGCCGTTGGGCTGGGGTTAATCAACATTCATTCATGTTTCCAAGTGGAAATTGAGCATTTGTTTAATTATGTGTAAGCAGCAATACATTCTGGCCATTATCTAAATCACTATTTTATTTCCTGGATGTGGTTTCATAATGCTGGGTTTGTGCTCCAGCCTCTGCATCATTAACAGAGAAGAGTTAATGAATATAAAAGCGTAAAGGCTAATTACACTTTAATTTACAATCATGGTCTCATTTTGGGACCACATGAAATCTGTTTTGAAAACAATTAAAACAAAACAAAAAAAGCCCAGTGAAGGTCTGGAGAGCGGCGGGGTTTTGGCACGGAGCGGTGCCGGCGGTCACCGGGGGAGCCGGGGCTGCCGGGGCCGGGGCTGCCCGGGCGGGTCCCTCGCCGTCCCCCGGCCCCTCGGGGTGATGACCCGAGCTGGCAGCGGCACCCCCGAGGCCGTGCTGCTGTGGGCACCGTGCTGAGGGAGGTAAATTGGAGCCCGAGAAGAGCACAGTTCACCGCAAGGAGACAAAGATTTATTGGGCTGCAGATGTTGAAAGCAAAATCCAGCCATGGTGCTGACTCCAGCACTTTGCGGCGTTTACCATCCCTGGGGATCCTGTTCTGTGCCTCCCTGCAGGTGCCTGGTCCTTGGAGGGACGGTGGCTGCAGCTGGAGTGGCGGCAGGAGAGGGGAAGGTGAGCGGGGCCAGGCTCTGTCTCTGCCGCGCTGGCTGCGGAGCTTTTGTCACCTCGGGCGCTGGTGACAGGGCAGCTCCCTGCAGGAGCCCTGCCTCTGCTGCCATCATCCATGGCAGAGCTGTGGGCGGCCCAGAGCGTGGGGCACTGTCACAGCTGCTGCCGTGTCCAGGCCCAGGCAGGAGCTGTCCCCCCTGGCATGGGATGTCCTTTCTGGCTGTGGCTGAGGGTCACACATGGGGTTCTGGGGCCGAGGTGTGGCTGGGAGGAGAGCAGGGCCCTGGGGAGCAGGGCAGGAGCCTGTGCTTTGCAGTGGGTGAATACCTGTTTGCCTCTCCTTTATTCTGATTCCCTCAGCCATGGGATAGAAGCTGTGCTGGGACCAGGAGGGAGCAGTGGCCTTGTCACCAGAGGCTTGTTCCCTTCTCTGGGCTGGCTGCCTGCGGCCAGCAGAGGAAATAAATCTCCCTGAGAAAACCACTTTGCTCACACAATTCCAATCCAACAGGGCACCGTGGCATCACTCACTTCCTGTTTTATTTAGCTGATGCTCTTTCACTGGGCCAGTCAAGCCCTGTAGCAGTGGATGCCTTTGCTGGCTGCTGGGGCTCATGGCCCCGGGCACCGTGGGGGCAGCGATGCCCATCCTGCCAGGGCCCAGCTCGGGCAGTGCTGTGGCTCTGCTGGGACCTGTCCCCAGGCCGGTGCCCTGAGCAGATGCCCTGCAGAAGCACTGAAGTGCCCGTGGCTGTGCTCACCCTGCCTGTGGTGGAGGACAGGAGGTGTCCTTCTACAGCCCGGTGTGCCTGGAGGCGGCCCAGGGACATCTGCTCAGTGGGATTTACAGGACCCAGCCCTCGTGGAGCCTCTCCTGCTGCTGGATGTGCTGAGCTGGGGCAGGGGAGGCTCCTTCACCAGCGGGCACCGTGCCAGGCAGTGTGGCAGGCCCGGGCTGGAAGGGGGTCAGGGGCTCTCCGTGCCCCCCGTGCCCCCGCTCCCGTGGGGTCCCCTGCCCCATCCCTGCTCCTCTGCAGGCGCCCGGGAGTGCTGCCCCTCCCTGTGCCAGGGCTCGCTCAGGAGCTGTGCCACGCCAAAGCTCAGGCAGGTTTGTCACTTGTCACCACGGCGGGGCTGTGACACTGATGAACGCAGCCAGCGGCTGAGAGCCTGCGGCCGCTGACTGGAAGCGCTCACCACTGGGAATTCTTGTGGGTTAGGCACAGCACCTGCACTAACAGGGATCTGACTTTCAAAAATCCGTGGCTACCGAGGGCAGCAGAGGAGGAGCAGCTGCAGTGCCCTGGGAGCAGCCAGGGGCACGGCATGGGCCAGACCCTCATCACCTGCACTGCCCTGAGGAATGCGGTACCCAGCCCGGCTGAGGGGGCTGCTGGGGGCTCCGGGTACCGGGGGGTGTTGGCTGCCATGTGCTGTGTCCCATGAGGGCTCAGGGCTCACTCAGGACCCTCTGCAGTGGCACTGGTGGTCGCAGGGCTCAGCTCCCCTTGGCAGCAGCGTGGGGATGCTGCTTGTGCAGGGCATCGTCAGCTCCCCACAGCTCCCCCTTGTCAGCTTCCCACCTTCCCACTAATCCTTGTCATCCCAAATCCTATCAGCACTGATTTGATATTTACCTCCAAATCGTGGATGAACATGTTGAACATCATCATCCGATGATGATTCCCCATTGACAACCACTTTTTGAGACCTGTCAGTCAGCCAATTCTTAATCCTCCTAATGTGAGCTCTATTGATATTATATACAGCTAATTTTTTAATCAAAACATCATGTGCTATTAAATCAAATGCCGAACAGAAGCCAAAGCACACTACTGCTCCTCCGTTACTTTTGTTAGGTAAACTTTTAAATTCAAGGAATGAAACCAAATTTTTTGACAAGCCTGGTTTCCCATCCAGCCTTGGGTTACAGCCCCCCTTGCTGCCACCTGCAGCTCCTCGGGATGGACACGACCGGAGGGGTGAGTGTGCCCTGCGAGGTCGGGCACGGGGCTGGGTGTGCCAGGGTGGGCTGGGTGCTGGCTAACTTCACCGTTAAAGTCTTGGTGGGGAAATGGGAATCTTGCTCCTGCGCTGGATGCAGCCTCTGACCTGAAAAGGCGGGCCCAGCCTGGCGGGGCAGGCGTGCAAATGCGAAATGACAGCGCAGGGCTCTCCAATATGGTCACCAGCTGTCCAGCCAGCCCGGCCCTGCTGCCCCTACACAGACACGTTTTGGGGAGGAGGGCGGGCAGGGCCGGGCTGGGGCAGGTACGTGCGGGCAGGAACACGCTGCCCGTGCCAGGGCGCTGGGATGGCACCGGCGCTCATCAGCCCTGATGGATCAGCCCTGGATGGTGCTTGGGTGCAGTTTGGGTGCAGTTTGGGTGCAGTTTGGGTGCCTGTGCCACCGAGGCTGAGCTGTGGGGACCCCTGCCCACAGCCAGGTGAGCCTGCTGGCAAGCCCCTGCCTGGAGAACCACAGCTCCTGCCCTGGTCCATCCAGCACAAGGCGACCCGCCCAGCTCTGTCCCCTCCAGCTCAAGCAACCCTTTGTGAATCTAAATTAATAAGGTTGCACAGACACAGGAACACGGGCTGTGTCTTGTCTTTGTCGATCAATGCCTTCTATCATCCCATAAAGCTGATTAAAAAGCAGAGCAGTTCATCTCACCAGGTTCCGCATCCCAGCATTATAAATTTGATATTCCAGTTAATGATTGTCAGCGCTGGCGGGGGACACGGAAACTGGTCAGTATTTGTAGTTTATAATTAATACTGGAGCACTGGGTTTATTCCTAATATTGGAGCATTGCTGCAGAGGGCACCAAGGAGGAATTTGGGGCGGTTAGGATTTTATTATCATGCCAAAGAGCAAGAGAAAGGCAGTTTGTGCATCCAGCACATGCCAGAGGGACAGGGAGTGACCAGTGTGACCTGTCACGGTCACCAGCTCCACACGTGTGTCCCCAGAGCTGCTGGCAGGTCAGCCCAGGGGGTCAGCTCCATCCCAGCCCTTCCCTGTGTCCGTGGGGAGGCTGCTGTGAACAGATGTCTGTGCCCCAGCTCTGGACACAGGGATGCTGTCCCTCAGGCTACACGGTGACCTGGTTGGCAATGCCAGCTGCTTGGCCAGCCCGTGGCTGGATGTGCTGTGCCTCCTGTCTGGCTGCTGTGGCTGCTCCTTGCCAGCCGTGGCACGGGGCAGAAAATGCCACCACAGCATCCCACAGTCACTGCTGGGCCAGCACAGGCAATTCTGCACTTGCTCCAGGAATAAGAGTTTTCACCCCAAAGGAATGTCCTGAGCTGTTTCTCTGGGACAAAACCCCATAACCCGACCAGGTCCCCAGGGTCAGACAGCCTCGTGTCCTGGAGCCGTGAAGTGCAAGGGAGGGCTGAGGGGGTCTCTGGCCCTCCAGACAGCAGCAGGGACAGGGAAAGGGACAGGAAGAAGGGCAGAGAAAGGGACGGGGAGCGGGCAGGGACAGGTCGCGCAGCCGGTGCCGCTCCCGAGCTGCGATCGGCGGCCTCAAGGTGGCACCGTAAGAGTGGGAACGGCGCGGCAGAACAAAGGCACAGCACAGAGCCCCCGGCACAGAGCCCCCGGAACACAGCCCCCAGACCAGCCCCCAGACCAGCACAGAGCCCCCAGAGCAGCCCCCAGAGCAGCAAGCACAGAGCCCCCGGCACAGCCCCCAGAGCAGCACAGAGCCCCCAGACCAGCTCAGAGCCCAGACACCAGAGGCCCCAGCCTACCCCAGAGCCCAGCCCAGAGCCCCCAGACCAGCACAGAACCCCCAGACCAGCTCAGAGCTCAGCCCAGAGCCCCCAGCCCCCGGACAGAGCAGGCGGGTCCCGGTGCCACCGGCAGGAATGGCAGCCCTGGGGAGGAAGGTGGGGTGGCGGCGGGGGCAGGAGCGGGGCCCTTGGGGCAGCCCCAGCCCCGGCAGCCCGGCCCAGCCCGACCCTCAGGAGCGGCAGCGAGGGGCTCGCATGTCCCGGGGCCGTGCCAGGCACGGCTCGCATGTCCCGGGGCAGTGCCAGGCACGGCTCGCATGTCCCAGGGCAGTGCCAGGCACGGCTCGCAGGGCACCGGGCTGACGGCAGGGGTGGAACACCCCCCGTCTCCATGGGTTTTGGGGGGATTGTCACGCTCTGTGTGTTTCTCCAGGCACGGGAAGGCGGATGCCGCCGGTGGTGCGGGGCTGGTGCCCACTGGAGACGATGGCGCGGATCCACCCGGGCCAGGGTGCCAGGTGTGATGCTGGCACTCCCAGCTCCCTCTCCCTTGTGCAGGGACAGGGATGCTGATCCTGGAACGCCACCCGAGCCCCTGGAGGGTGTGGGGTGTCCTCCTGCCCGGCTCCCCGGCCGGGAGCCCCCCTGGCTGCGGGACCTGCTCTAACCGGAGCTCGCTGAGGAGGAACCCGGCGGCTCTGCCTGCCTTGACACCGAGACCTAAACTTGCTGTGAAACCAAATGGATGCACACACCCACACCCACGAGGCTTTTAGTTCGGCAACAAGTGAATCCATCAAAGCCCAGCACCTAATTTAATAGCAATAATGAAAGGTGTGCGTCACTATTAATTTAAGCACTCCAACATTAGCCTTGCACTTAGAAACCAGCAAGGCAAAGCTATTTACAAATGAATGTACCAGGGCAATAAATTGAAAGGACTGGTCTGACCTGTGGTGGCGGCTTTCTTCATTTATACATAGATATATTTCCATAGATGCATTTATTCCCATCTCTTTAGCGAACTCTCCCTAATTAAGTTGAAGTGGCAGTAGAAGTGTGGCAGTAAGTGTGGAAAGAAGCTGCTGAAAACGTATTTAATTCATTATAAATAATCTTTGATACCGTGAGGTTGCATAAAGGTTTCGGTATCAGAGCAGGACACCAAGGAAGGCCAAGGAGATCATCTGCACACAGCGGGAGCGGCTGCATCCCGCGGCTTGACGAGCTCCAGGCAGGGAAGGGGAGCAGGAGCCTCCGGGGGCAGCGGGAGCGGGGTAAGCCCCGGGGGTAATGTGTGCGAGCAGGAAGGTGTGTGGCACCCGCATTAAAGGAGTTTAATGTGCTCAGAGTCACATTTTTGTAGCCTTGCAGAATACATTATCTGCGAGCTGCCTTTACGGGCTGTCACCTCGCAGGGAGTTCCTGGAAACCATTATCAGCCTCTAATGATATTATCAAAATTGGAGCACTCGTGCCATGGCGGGGCGAGGGTTCATCCCCGCTGCCAACACTGTCTGTGAGGGCAGCAGGACAGGGCTGCGGCTCCGTGGATCCTCCTCTGGAGCACAAGTCCCGTGGGTGATGTGCCGAGGGGTGCAGAGCCGTGGGGACCCTGCGTGGCCCAGGGAGCTGCTGTGAGGGCTGGGGTGGCACCCTGGGCTGGGATTGGCACCTTGGGCTGGGATGTCACCTTGGGCTGGGGTGGCACCTTGGGCTGGGGTTGGCACCTTGAGCTGGGATGGCACCCTGGGCTCAGATTGGCACCTTGGGCTGGGATGGCACCTTGGGCTGGGATTGGCACCCTGGGCTGGGATTGGCACCCTGGGCTGGGGTTGGCACCTTGAGCTGGGATTGGCACCCTGGGCTGGGATGGCACCTTGGGCTGGGATGACACCTTGGGCTGGGGTTGGCACCTTGAGCTGGGATTGGCACCCTGGGCTGGGATGGCATCTTGAGCTGGGATGGCACCTTGGGCTGGGATGGCACCCTGGGCTGGGATTGGCACTTTGGGCAGGGGTGGCACCCTGTAAGGTCTGTGGAGGAGCCCAGCCCAGGGCACAGTGCCCACCACACCCCACTGCAGGGTGCCCTTCCCATGGCGCTGCTGACCCCGAGTGCTGCTCTGCCCTCTCTGTCTGCTGGCACTACAGAAAAACAGAGTCGTCTTTTTTGGAGTGTAATCTCCTGCCTGCGACAAGGAGCCACGCAAACTGATAAATTGCAGATTAAACGAGTGCCACACTCCACTCCAGCCCTGGCTGTTAATTCCCCTGTTGTGCAATTCCCGGCTCTCAGGGCCTGTCAATTCCAGCTAATCGCAGGAGGCACTAAAACACTCTGCCCTGACAGCCCCGGATCGAGGCACCCCTGACTCCCGGCTCAGGTGGATTGCACGCATCACTTATGCACAAATCAGCAATATGCCAGCAGGGAGGAATTATGTCCGATGACAGCCCAGACATGAGGTACATATTGCAGAGCCGGCGAGCCCCAGCCGCCGTGACAGATTGCGGCGCGGGGCTGCGCTGGTGCGGGAGCAGATCCCGGCTGCCCCGGCCCCGAGCGCACCCGGAGCCACCGGCCCCGCAGCCTGTCCCCTCCCTGCCCCTGTCCCCGTTCTTGTCCCCATCCCTGTCAGTGCCACTGCTGCCCAAAGGGGCGAAGGGAAAGACGAGAGAACGGGGCTGGGATTGGCACCGTGGGCACACGGAGGGTCCCACCCAGGCTGGGGGGTGCCAAAGCGCCCTGCAGTGCCCAGCTGGGGTGGGCACCAGCCCCGCTCAGCCCAGCCCGGCTCTGCTGTAACATTTAACTTGCCGTAGTCTGTGATCCTGAAAAGCTGAAATTAATGACAGCCTTGCAGTTGCTCATTAATAATTGCTTCATTACTGTACGCAGTTGCAGCCTCCTGACAATAATGGGGTTTGCTGGTGTATTTCTAATTATCTGGCATTTCAGCTCCCTAATAGAGTCCCGGTGCTCCCTGACGAGACCCGGCTCTCCAGCAGGAGCGCAGCCCAGCCCCGACACCCGAGCAGAGCCCGGCTGCTCCTTCCTTCACCCGAGCAGAGCCCGGCTGCTCCTTCCCGAGCAGAGCCCGGCTGCTCCTTCCTTTACCCGAGCTGAGCCCGGCTGCTCCTTCCTTCGCCCGAGCAGAGCCCGGCTGCTCCTTCCTTTACCCGAGCTGAGCCCGGCTGCTCCTTCACCTGCAGCTCCTGGGAACAGGCTGAGCCTGGGCTCGTGCTGAGGTCGGTTTGGGGGCAGGGACACGGCCAGAGGAGTTGGGAGCCCCAGGGCACTGAGCAGGTATGTGCCTGTGGCTGGCAGGGCTCAGCGTGACCACACCATGGCTGTCCCCTTGGCCACACCATTGCCATCCCCTTGGCCACACCATGGCTGTCCCCTTGGCCACACCATGGCTGTCCCCTTGGCCACACCATGGCTGTCCCCTTGGCCACACCATGGCTGTCCCCTTGGCCACACCATGGCCATCCCCATGGCCACACCACCACTGTCCCCATGGCCACACCACAGCTGTCCCCATGGCCACACCATGGCCATCCCCATGGCCACACCACGGCTGTCCCCGTGGCCACACCACCTCCACCCCGTGGCCATGGCAGCCCCAGGCCTGGCAATGCCCCTTGGCTGCGCTCCAGCCCGGGTGGCAGAGCAGGAGGAGGCTGCAGAAGCCTCGGTGGCTCCTGGGGCTGCGGGCGGTGGCAGTGGCTGAGGAGTGGAATTCCAGCTCCTCCCAGAAATCTGCTGGCAGTGGCAGTGGCAGGGGAACGGTGGCCGTGTCCCCACGCTCACAGCCTGGAAATGACCACTTGTGCCCCTGCCACCAGCTCCCAGCCCATTATGGCACACGCAGGCCCGCACTCCCACCTGGGGAGGGGGCTCATTTGTAGTTAAAAATCTATTGTGACTTGTCAGAAAAATGAATAAATGAGCACATTATTTTTTCATTTTGGAGCTCAGCATCTGTTTGTCTAATCAAGAAAGAGAACTGGGAAAGTCAACCAGGGCTGACGCACACATTTTATTTAACTTTTCCTCTGTCAAAGGAGTTTAAATGTGTAATGAACAGGCCATGGTGATTTGAAATATAATCCCATTACTCTGATGAGATTACCCAGGCTGTGAGAGTTCACAAATCATGCTTAGGGTTTTTAGAGTGAACAACACCCTGTTGAGATTTTTTTTCCCCTTTTTGCATTTAAGCAGAGGTGTGTGTGGGGAGAATAAAACATGACAGTGCTTAACCCTTCATGCAGTGGAGCAGCAGCATGGAGCTGTGCCCAGGGCCAGCCCAGCCCTTGGTGACCCTGAGCTCTCCCATGGTCAGGGCAGCGATGCCAGGGAGCAGCACCTGGCCAGGGCACGCTCCTGCTGGCCCTGCTGGCCGTGTGCCCACTGTGCCCACACGTCCCTGCCCTCGCTGCTGTCCTTGTCCCAGCTGGGTGGCTGTGCTGGGATGTGATTTAAGGGGCATTAATTTCAGCTGCAGCAGCAGCAGCACCCAGCCCCAGCCGCCGCCACAGCAGCGCATTTCCATGAATTCATGGGCCCATTACAAACATGTCTCCATAAATAACTGCCCCCATTCATCTCAGGGCTGCACCCACGGCTGTGCAGTGGGTTTTGCTTGCTTGTCCTGGTGCCAGGGCTCAGCTCCCCCTGAGGGGCAGCTGCAAAACCCCTGGGAGGCACCAGGCTCCTGCCACCCCAAAGCCAAAGGTGCCTGTGGCTGGAATTGGTGCTCTGGGAGCCCGTGGCAAACCCTGCAGAGCCCAGGGAGAGCACCCAGTGCTCTGGCCTTGCCTGCCAGCCTGTGCCAGGGTGCCCTGGGTGCCCCCTGCTCGGAGGTCTCTGCTGCTCTCCTGTGCTCCGACGAAGCCAAGGAGGTGGAGGGGAATTGTCCCTGAGGACAGGACTCCTCTGGCAGCAGGGATCAGAGAGAACTCAGGGAATCTCTGCTGCTCCAGCAGCCGCCTGCTGCAGCAGGAGCCACGCTCTGCTCCGCTCTGCCCGGTAGCAGGGATGGGGAACAGCTTGCCTTGCTGACCCAGTTGAATGCCCATCTGACTCAATTACATCTACAGCTACCGGGGAAGGACCAGCCCTGATGGCTCCGTGCTCAGCTGTGCTCACTCTGAGCCACGAGCGCTGATTTAACTCCTTCAGGAACGCTGGGCAGCAGAAATGCCTCTTCTGGGGCAGGGATGCTCAGCTCCTGGAATGCTGGACCTTTCCAGGACTGAGATACAAGCATTTTATTGTGGCATGTTAATTAAACACATTATGATGCACTTTGCAGGGTTTAAGGAAGGTTTCCCGTGGGCCATGTATCAAACTGAATCTGATCTTTGGAAGCAAATTTGCTTTTTAACTGTCAGTGACTCTTTTGGGGCAAATAAACTGACTTTGGGGTCCTCGTGCAGCCCTTGGAGCAGCCTCCAGCAGCAGCCTCTGCGTCCATCTCTGCCTGGGTCCCAGGACACCCACCCCAGCAGCAGGAAGGTGACTGATGGGAGGGTGTGAACACAGCTGCTCTGGCCAAGGGACAGTGCCACCAGTGTCACAGACAGCAGAGATGTGACTGGCTGAGTTTTTTATGCTCTCCTGAGAGCAAACCTGCACATGCTGAATCCCTGCTGATAATAAATACATGTGAGGGGGTGGCAACAGCACTATGGCCATGGAAACAGGAGATTGCTGCAGTTTCTGTACCAAAGAGGCAATTTTTCAGTTCAGTTAAAAAGAATTGAAACTGGGTGGCCAAAGAACATTCACAGAGCAACTTTAATGTTAAATATTTCACAGAGTTGGTTAAAAGAGTCATTTACATCGAAGGGGCTTTTCCCGTTGTATCTGTGCTGCATTTGCACATAGAAAATATTTTAAAAATTACTAGAATACTACAAAATAGCGTTTCTCTTGTTTTGCAGACATCGTGGAAGACTGTACAGGGAGGCCTGGCCTCGGTGGTGCAGGGCCAAGCTTCTGAAACCCAGAACAGAAGCACAAGGGGTGAGAGCCAGCCCTCCCCTGCCCAGGGCTCTCCCCACGCCGCGCTAAGGCTCAGGAAGTTTTCTCTGTACAAAAGCAAGGAGGGAGGCTGGCAGAGGGTGGGCAGTGCCCCAGCCCCGTGGGGAAGCAGGGCAGTTCTGTGACAGTGTGACCTGGAGAGAAGGAGGAAAGACACCTCTGGTGAATCCAGCCAAACCGCGGTATGGGCGCCGGCAGCGCTCCCGTGTTCCCTGACGGAGGAAGGGTGAACAAGGCCAAGGTGGTTACAAACCCCAGTACAAAGTAGGCCTTAATTTTTATTGTTAAAGAATAATATCGAGAGAAGGTGAAGGCATTTCTCAGTGCCCAGGGCAAGGTGCCCCAGTGGATGTGCCAGCCCCGGGGTGGCAGCAGCTCAGGATTCTCCTCTCCACCTCCAAGTGGATTTCCAACCACTGTGCTGCCTTCAGCAAGGAACTCCCAATAAAGCATTTGCAAAGCTGAAAAGCACAGTTAAATAAAAATATTTTTGAACAAAACAAACACAACAGACTCGACTGTCTCAGTGCTCCCTCGCTCCCCTGCCGTGGCTGCTGTTCCTGGCTCACGGATGCCTCCTGCACTTCAGCAACAGAAGTGAAACCATCTGGGACTGCAGCCTCCCCCCAAAAGAACTGTGCATCATATGGACCTTGAAAAAGATTACATCTGTTTATTAATAGTAAAAATGGATACATTTGTCCTACATTTTGTTTTTAGAAATTTGATCATGTCACAAGCAATACCTGCGTGTACGTGGGTGGATTACAGATGTATATAATTTATTTTAACCAGGCTGTGAAATAATATGTAATCACATCTCTTCTTGTGATTGTACATAATACAGTAATTAAATGATGCCAGTCTACGTCATTCTCTTAATTCTAATCAAAGGAACCTGAAGCGTAACAGTCTTCTTTCCGGCTGATATGGCTCTTTATTTCTGTCACAGGGGAGACTTCCCATCGCCGAGGAGGGATAATCTTCCAGCCGTGAGAGACGGGATAGTTCAGATTCCTGGCTGCCCTGCCCGCAGCAGGAGCAGCGTCCGGCCCCGCGCGGGCGCGCGGCTCCGAGCGGCGCGCAGGCTCCCGAGGTGCCAGCCTCACTGCTGC
Organism: Onychostruthus taczanowskii; assembly: GCF_017590055.1. Classification (NCBI taxonomy): domain Eukaryota; kingdom Metazoa; phylum Chordata; class Aves; order Passeriformes; family Passeridae; genus Onychostruthus; species Onychostruthus taczanowskii. Next base: position 10,383,399 of record NW_024499796.1, read on the forward strand.
CCCGACTTCTTCTCCTTCTGGAAGCTGAAGCTTGTTCTCCTGCTCAGCTTTCTTTGTTTCTGAGCAAAATAATCTGCTCTGGCTGTGCTGGCTCGCGACTCTAGAATATAGTTAACCTGCAAGAGACGAGGCGGGGTCGCTGTCACAGCCCGGGGTGGGCACGGACCCCCCAGCCCAGCCCCTGAGCAGGGCTCTGCTCCAGCTGCTCCCAGAAACCACGGCAGGATGATGGCAGAGAGAGCCCAGAGTGCCAGGAGAGCCTGAGCTGCCCTCCTGTGTCCCACTGGGGTCACCCAAACCTCAGGGGAAGGCAGTGAGCAGTGCAGACCCCCCAGGGCTGGGACAGCCCAGTAATGAGCATCAATAAAGGACCTTATCAGCCCCAGTAAAAAGAATTCTTCCATTATGATGTTTGCATACTCAGCTAATCTCAGAGTTTCCCTGTGTTTTGGCACATTTTGCTTGATGAAAGCATTTTAAAATGATATTTAACAAGCCTGCTACTCCCTAAATTTATTATCTCCAATGCTTTGTGATAATCTCAGAGATAATTTTAATGGAAGGTTAATGCAAGAATCAAAAAGATAAAAATGCCCTTTGGTCTGTCATTAGCTGGTTAATATGCTGTGGCTTAAAACTTGCACAATTTTATGCACTGTAGAGTGTTTCACTTTCATTGCATATTACAGCTTAAGGCATAAAAATATAGGGAATTTTCATGGTCAATAAAGTCTCAGTCCTTCTCACTTGATCATCTAAAAAGCCTAATTTGAAAAGTCTGATTTTTCTGCGCTCCCTAACGCTGATGGAATTGAAAACAAACCAGTGACTTGTGCATGAAACCAGAGAACGTTCTGCATAAACAAACTGCAACTTGGGAAAAAAGTACTGCTCAGTATTATTTCTCTCTTGAATATTCATGTTATTGACAGTAAACCTTTTTTTAGCCTTTGTTTATGACCAGGCTCGGATGGGTGGAAGTGTTCAAAACCCAAGGAGATGTGGCATGGGGGTACTTGGGCAAAGGTTGGACTTGATGACCTTGGAGGTCTTTTCCAGCCTTAATGATTCCAAGATTCCACGATTCCAAGCATTTGGGATTGCAATAGCTGATCTAAGATAAAGTGGGAACAGAAGAATTGGCCGAAGAGCTCACAGCAGAAACCCCCTCAAACACGCTGACCTCCTGCGTGATGAATAAAAGTTATTTTATCGCACGTCAGTTGTTCAACAATCCTCTAAACTCCGCCCAGCCAATAAAAGCAAACATAACAGATGGTTTGCCAAAATTACTGCTTTTGAATTTTGACTTGCTACGAAAGATGAACTCGTGGAAAATTCCATTTAATTTTTCAAGAGTGTAACAAAAATTTGTTCCTCAAAGCAAGGGAGTTTGTGTCTGCAGAGGGCCCCAAGGAAAGCAAACAGTCCTGAGAGAGGATCAGGGCAGGGAAGAAGCCCCTGGTGCTGTGCAGGGACACCTGAGTGTGGGGCAGGAGCACCCAACCCTGCATGGCACAGGGCTGCTGACCACGTGGAAACCACCTGGACACAATAAAATGTGGCAGTTTCCTATTAAATTCCACGGAAAATGGTGTCTCTATTAACTAGAAAAAAGCACAAAAGGAAATGCTACGCACAGGCAGGCAGTGGCTGTGTGGCTGCTGGAAGGATGAATAAAACAACAGGCATGGAGCAGCCATCCTGGCAGGTCAAACACAGCCCAGTGGTCCTCAGGCACCGCACCCTCGTGTGTTTCCAGAGCCTCCTGAATACTCACATGTCTAACAAGTGGTAAAACACCAGGATTTTGGGTCACGTTAAAATTTAATACTCACCTTCAGTACAATTTCATTGACAGTAGCAGCATCTGATTCAAAGTAAAGGTGTTTGTAGTCATGATTGCTTAGATATGTAAGTTTAAATATTGCATGACCTGCAAAGATAAGAAAAAAACTGCTTAGAATATTCCTGTAAAGTTTGAGCAGAGCTCGTTGCCTGACAGAAGAAAACCACAGATGGTGATCTCAGCGTACCATCAGCACGACAGAAGGAAGCAATGAAATGCTGACAGGCTTCTCATGTCATTTCAATTTAAGGCAAGTGGTGGCTTACAGGAGCAGCTGAACTCCAGTCAATAAAGTTCCTTTTCCCATCACATCCCCACTGCAGGAAATGCAAAAATCCATCAAATGGCTGGTTAGCTCTGCTCGGCCACCACGGCGCTGCAGCCCAGGCACCGCGGCGGGGCCGCCCACGGGAGGGTGGAGGAGGCTTGTACTCAACAGAACATGGCAATTAATCCCAGAGCCACCCCTCCAAACCCTGCTCCCAAAACTCCAGGTGAGCCCAGCTGGCTGCTGGAGGCCGCGGGGAGCAGCACCAAGCACAGGGCACCGAGGGACGCGGCCGCGCCGCCGCCAAACCCCAGCCCCATCCCGCGGCTGGGATCGCCCTTCCCACGCCAAGGAAAAGCAAATTAAACTCAAAGTGTGACCTGCTGGCACCTTCCTGGCACTGCTCCAAACGGAGGTGCCACGTGCTGGCCCTGTGGCACACGGTGCTGGCCCGTGGCTGCCCTGGGACAGCGGTCCCGGACTCCGAAACGCCGTGCCAGGAGGAAGGAGTGAGACACAAAGGTCTGACGTGGAACACGAAGGAAGGCAAAATATCCTTCACTTGTACGGATGCTGATGGCTTCAAAATGAAAATTAAATGTATTCTATACATGATACTTTTACAACGGTTTTCTAATTTATTCAGTTCAACAGCCAGAGTTAGCAATCCATAAAGTAACAGCCACATTACTGTAAATCCAGGTCTTTCCTGCAGGAAAGCTAATTGGAAATCTTATTTACATTATCTAATTCTCCAGATTTCCAAAAAGTGACTGATATATGCTCAGATTGGTGGCCAGGAAATTTGAGATGCAAGTATTTTATTGTGGCATGTTAATTAAACACCATTATGATGCACTAATCTGGAATATAAATTCTGTATTGAAAAATTGGCTAATAATAATAATAATAAAAACCCAACCCTTTAAATCATTTGACAAATGATGCCTCGGTGGTACTAAAAATGCGGAATTCCAAGCTGGGAGCTCATCAGCATGTTAATTCATGCAGCTTTGCCTGGAACACAGCATCTTAATGATTCCAAAAATGCCAGTGCACCACTCCTGGGGATGGGACACAGCGCCGTGCTCCACCAGCTCCCACCATTTTCCCTGGACGTTGGACATTCCACTCAGCTTATCAGAAATGAAACCGGCACGAAACAGGCTCAGAGGATCCCAAGGAGCTGCTGCATTTCGGGTTTTGGAAAGTCACTGGGTAATTCCTGCTGTGGATCAAGACCAGGTGTCACCTCGTGTCCCAGGGCAGCACTGCCCTGCCCAGGGCAGCACTGCCACGGGCAGTGTTCCTGCTGCCACGGGCACAGAGGCTGCTCTGGGCCTGCCCAACAGGGCACTGGCCAAGAGAGGCTCCTGCAGGGCTCCAGGAGAGCCGGGGACGTGGCACCGATGGCAAAGGCACAGAGCCCCTCCTGTGGGACTGGTGACTCCGTGGAAAGGAGCCAAGAAGACTTTTCCTTAGAAAGCCCCATTACAGCATCATGTTTATGGGCTCCAAGTCCACAACACGCTACTTACAGCATGAAATATGAGCGCACTGAAATCCTAACTGGCACTTCGCTCTGCTACTCTTCTAGCCAGATGGAATTTATGAATTGTGAGATTGATTTCCATTTCCAAGAGTGCTTAAATATGTGATGTACCTCTTTCCAATAGAGCACCACCCCTGACAATTCTGAGATCAATAGGAGCTTCCATGGTTTGATGTTTCCGTGCGAGGATCCCGTAACAAACAGCAGCAGCTCGAGGGCTCCTGCTGCACGTCAGGGGGGATTTAAAGCAAATGCAGGCACTGCACAAGCAGCTGCTCCCATCACCCCACACCAGCAGTGGTGGGTGTTTGCAGGGAACCTCAGTGCCCCGCAATCAGGATTAATCAGCTGCACAACAACAGAAAATCCACGTTATTCCTGATGACGTTTGTCTGCTGAAACAGTTATGGAAAGCAAATGGAAGGACAGGAATTCAGCTGTTACAAGCAGCTTTTGTCACGGGGCAGGTGCAGCCCACGCTGAGCTCAGCACAGCCAAGGGGTCTCATGCCAATGGCCCTGGTGCCCCCTGAGCCCCCAGCCGTGCCCCACAGCCCCACAGCAGAGCAGCATCTCCTCCTGCTGCCCCTTGGCCCCAGCTCAGAGCGCTGATAAATCTTCCCCAGCCCAACACTAATGGGTTCCTGTGTGGTTACTCCTGGAGAGGAGCCTACAGACGGAAGGGCAGGATGCTAATTCACTGGGAATTCACCAAGGAGAGCTCATTTACTCCTTCAGCACCGTGTCTCACGTTCAGCTGCTCAGCCCATCTCCCGATTTTTAGCACCACTGCACCGCCAACGAGGCGAGGGAAGAGGCCCTGCAGCGCCGCAGCTCCGGCTCCGCTCGCCCTTCCCGGGGCTGCTGGAGCTCCTCGAGCAGCCTCCACCCTGCACATCAGCCCCAGAGCTACACACAGCCCTGAGAAATGCTGGGGAATTACAGCTCCACCACCACCGGCCATAATGTGCTTGTGCAGGCAACAGTAAATCTTGTGCTAATTCCTGCTTGGATCTTGGGAAAACGTCCAAGCCCTTGGTGGGCCCCACACTGCACCTGACACAGGTAGAAAAATAATCACTTTAATCTAAGCACTAAACTCGTTTTATCAAAGTCAAAAAGATATATTTTTTTGCCTGGAAAACAAGGATATGAATTTGCACAAGAGAAGATAATTTTTTTTACTGAATCTGCCAAGACTAGAAAGTTCTTCTTCTTTCCCTCCCACCCCGCAATTCAGCCCTTACCCAAACCCTCTCTTTGCCAACTCTCTAAACAGAACAGAATTAAATCACTAATTAGATGGAGGATGAAAAGAATATTCATGAATTGGACAAAGCAGAAAACAAACAAACACTAGAAATGCAAATTTATGTTAATTTTTCAATATACCTTGATGATTGCTTTGTCATTACAGGGCCATAAGGCAGAAGTCAACAATTAAGAGTTATTAGTGGAATAAATAGCTGGAGAAGGACTCTCTGAAGAACAAAGCACTTATGGACATCGTTTGACATCACTGATTCTCACTGCTTCAGAAACTGTGACCTCCACAGGCTCAAACCCTGAAATCTCTTCTCACGGGCCCAGAAAGGATGCAGAAGGATCAGAAATACACCAGTAAAAGGCAAGGAATGAGGATAGTAAAGTGTGCATCAGCAATACTTTTGTACAAAGACAATGTGTACATTTCCTCCAGCCCCTGCAGGAGCTGGGGGAGCCTCTGCACTTCACCCAAAGCACTGGGGAGGGACTCAGCTGTCTGAAATCCACGGGTGACACCCCAGAAATGATGCTGTGAGCCTGGAGGAAGGCCTGAAGGGCCTACAAAGCTGCAAGAGCTGTGTAGGGTTAAAAAACATCCAACACCTTTCCTGACACCCTCTGGTAACAAAAAAGCTCAGGGGAGGTCAGGAGTTGCAGCTGCAGTTGGGTTATCCAGATGTGGCACTGAGCTCAGGACCCGAGTGTGCAGGTGGGGTCAGTCCCATTTCATGCAAGGGACATGAAGGGACATTTATCCAGAGGTACATAAGTCAGAGGCAGGGAGGGCAGTCACTTCTGGGTGAAATCCTCACCCCACTGGTGCCACAGGAGTCACTGATGGTTCGGGCTGCCCACCATGAACCCAGGGTGGATCTCCTCAAACCAGGGCACCACTTAAGTGGGAAGAAATGAAGAATGTTAAAGAAAAAAAATAGCAGCTGTGGTCCAGCTTGCCTGCCCCATTCTCCCAGGCAGCAGCATATTCCATGATCTCTTTTCCTCCAACCCTTTATGTTCCACTGTAGGCTCGCTGCTCACATTGCCATTAGAGGGGTCCAGATGTCCTGAAAACAGAGCTGCAATTAAAGTGCAGCACACACCCACTTTTGTGTCAAACTGTGCTAACTATTCACACATCTGGATTATTTTCCCTCAAAGCCTTCTGTTTCTTTAAATTATTATCAGCGGCAGAATGCTAATAAAGATTTTTGCAAAAATGCTGAAAACTGAGGTGCAACTCGGGGTTGCCCAAAACCTCTTTACCAGCAACCTTGTTTGGGGAAAAAAGATAAATAAATCAAAATGCAGTGTTTCCACATGGCAATGGGCTCCTCCACTGCGTCTGCACCTCATCAATCACGCATTGTCTGCCGGAGAGGCGAGCCTTGTAAATGTCACATCCACTCAGGCCCGAGGAGAGGCGAATCAAAATGCAGCGAGGAGTTTTTAATTGGATAGTGTAATTAAACTAAAAAACCCCAGCAGAGTAGCTTTGACAGGATAGATGAAGACCCCTTTTAATAGGGCTACAAAACAGATTTGTTAAAAGGATGAGGCAATGCGCGCTCCTGATTGCGCTCAGGAGAACTTTTACGAGCGGCTGTTGGAGGGGCCGCAGTTCATCAGCACAGAGCGCGGCAGTGCCCGGCTGCTCCTGCCCTGCCAGGGCCAGGGGACCCCTCGCTGCCAGCCCCTCTCTGCAGGGACACGTCCTGCTGAGTGCTGCCCTGGCACCGGGGCACACGGAGCCAGCTGTGCCCGCGGCCGTCCCGCGGCACCGCCGCCTGCCCAGCGTGCCCACGGCTGGCCTCTGCCCTTCTGCTCCACACCTGGGTGTTCCTTTCACTCCTAGCCTGAAGTTTGGGAAGGTTTTGTGTGCTTGAACCTGTTTTTTACCTTCTGGTCAGAACCTGTGAATAGGAATTTTACTGTTACTGCTTCCTCCGCTGCGGGAGCGGGGACATCAGGAACCATGGTATCATGATATTTGGTACACACGCTGCCTCTGCTCTGGCCCCTCTGCAGGCTCTCAGCAAAGCTGCATCAGCTCCATTAGAGCCCCCAGAGAAGCAGGAACCCAACGCTTCCTGGGTATTTTCAGCCCTTCCACAACCCAACAACAAATTCATTAAATTAGTGCTACCCAATGTGCATAATCGGGACGAACTGGACACTGAATTAAAACATCAAATACCTTTAGCTTTAAATGAAAACTACATAAAGGGGGCTCAGGCATCGCTCTGGCCATCACTTGCAGCCAGGGTGAATACTGCTGGAAAAGCTATTTTCGTGCAGATGTGGAATTCAATGGGAAAGACTGACTCGTGTAGCAACATCAATCAAAACGTCGGCTGGGCTGGCAGCTCTCGACAGTAAGGCAGGTTCAAAGGTCACGGGATAAAGAAAAAGCCAAGCTCTGGTTCAGCTCTAATATCTCCTCACTGGAAGTCTTACCGAGGTACCTGCCCCCCTTCTGCACTCGCAGCTTTCATTAATCTTCTTGCCATCTTTTTTAACTAGTCATGCAGAACCGCTCGATAGCGAGACATATAATGGGGAGGCCCTGTGCCTATTACCAGGTTAACACTCTGTTAAGCCCCAGTGCAACAATGGAATCAGAATTTAAAGGAAATCTTCAGCTGCAGGGTGCAAAGCGGGCAATTAAATTACAAACTGAAGTTACCCATGTACTCCATGACCTAGGGAACACCTTTGTTTAGACTTACCTTCATACCGAGGGTATTTTGACAAAGCAACTGAGATGTCTCTGCTTCATGAAAACAAAAAAAAAAAAAGCAGATAAAGGCTCACAGAGAATGTTGCTTCAGTGTTTCAAGTAAATTATCGAATAAATCCAATTTCTGCAGCGCCTGTAAAGCACAGCTGCCTGGGAGAGCCCTGGGCAGGCTCTGGTCAGGGGTGGTGGCACAGGGGGCTGCCCCAGGCTCTGCTTTCCTTGCCCAGCTTGGCCGTGTCTGGCAGCCCTGGGCATCCACCAGGGCCACAGAGCACTGCACATGGGCAGTGGGCTGTGACACTGAAGTTTCTCCCCTGTCCAAGTAATGTAAGAGACATTACCAGAATCAGATTTCCTTTAAATTACACTATTGCAAAGGGATATAATTGTATTAAACGTATTATGCTGCTTCCTTAAGACTTTATATTATGTACACTTAATTGAGATACAAAGCTCTTTTCAGCTATAAAAATGACAACTACTTTATTAAGGCTTAAATCTTATTTCTCCATGATAGGATGCTTCCTTTCAAGACTCAAAACATTCAGAATCTCTCGTGATAATCAGGCTGAACCTGATTTAAAGAAGATGTTTGTGCCCAGTGTTGTCAGGTTCTAATGGCATCGAAGCAAGCCAGCAGGGCCATTAACTCTCCCCTCAGTCTAAATCCAGGGAGTCTGATTTAATTTACAAATAAAACTTCAAATTCTGACCAAGGGCTACTACAAGGGCAAGCAAAAATCATCAGCCATGCCTGCCTACAATCCCCCCACTAACGGCAAATGAGATGCCAGAGCTTTCTGTTTTCATTTTCTGCCCTTGCTGAAGGCAGCTCTGAGTTCTGTGAACTCTCAGCACAGGAAAACTCAGCCTGTCCAGAGCAGCTCCGAGCTGCCCATCAATATCCCCATGTCAGCTCTGAAGCTGCTGAGTCCTTTCACACACACAGGTGCCACCACAGGCTCTGTGCAGGACCCAGGGAGCAAAGAACAGAGCACCCCCGTGCTGGCCAGCACCAGCCTCCACTCCCAACGCCCCCTGCCCTGAATTAAAGCAGCAGCTGGTCCAAACCTTCACCTCTGCAGAGTCACAAGAGCAGAGCCCAGCAGAGCAGAGCCCAGCAGAGCCCAGCCCAGCCAGCAGAACCCAGCCCAGCAGAGCCCAGCCCAGCCCAGCCCAGCTCAGCAGAACCCAGCCCAGCCCAGCAGAGCCCAGCCCAGCCCAGCCCAGCCCAGCCCAGCAAAGCCCAGCCCAGCCCAGCCCAACTGAGGTGCCCAGGAAGGGAAGGCAGCCCCAAACCCAGAGCCCAGCACAACGGGACAAGCACGAGCACTTCTGAAAGAGGAGATGGAGCAGGTTTGTGTAACAAGAGATAAAAACATGAAAACAAAATATATTGCAGAACTCAAAGACCTTATCTGTACTCAGCCTCTCTTTGCAATAATTCATTCAAGAAAGATCCGGGAATAATTTTTGATGTAAACTCTGCTACAAACATACATCACCGTGCTGATAAAAATCACAGACAAAACTTGTGAAATACAGTGAGTTTCATTCCTTTATGCTACTAAAATAACTTTTTTCCATTTAAAATTCAAGAGATACTGATCTGCTGTTCAGTTCCCCAAAATGCATCATTCTGAGATGTCACACTAAAAGTCTTTTCTGCTGGCCTAAAATAATGACTTTTGGAACATCTTTAGTGAGTTGGGAAAAGGTCAGCAGTTTCAGGAGGAAGTATTTTCTCCTTTTGGAACTGTGCTGAACCATTATTTAGTAGGAGAAGTTTAAGATGCTCCCACAGAAACGAGCAAACAAGCCCCTCAGTGCTGTCGTGGTTGCAGGCTGTCAGTGTCCTCTCCAAAGCCACCCTGACTCCTCACTCAGTGGTCCCCAAGTGCAGGTACTGCCCTCCTGCTCCTGGGCTCTGTCTGGGGCTTGGAACTCCTGGGTTGGCAGGATTTGGGTACAAACACAATTCCAGAGCAGCAGGTGCTGCTGGAGAGCCCCATCCTGGTGTGCAGGGATTGTGCCCTGGTGTGCTGACAGCAGTGGAAACCCCAGCTTTCAACTGGACCCTTCAAACATATCCTTTTTTGGGGGCACCATTTTATCCCCTCATTTGCAGAAATGTGGATACAAAGCAGAGGTGTGACAGGATTCCCCACAGCACAAACTGCCCCTTGCACTGTACACAAAATCCTCACGTGTTTCAGACTGCCAGGTCACTGGGGAAGCTTCTCCTTGGGATTGTGCCTACCCAAGGACCATGAAATCTTGATGGAGACAGAAAAGGAAGACAATGACTAAACCAAGAACATGGAGTAGGAAGAGGTAATGAAGGGGAGAAGGATATAGTTCAATAATTGCTGATAAAATCTGTGGCAGCCATAAATTTACTCTTCCAAGAGAATTCAACAGATCATTACCTCTGTAAATATGTATCACATAATTCTCCCTCTCTGTCACCTTGCAGATAAGTACTTAATACCAGCATCTCACTACCCTGCAGAGGCACAAGTGCAATAAAATCCATCTGAGCTTTTGAACTGCAGCCACTTTTTGACAGTAGACGGTTCCATTTTGGCCCCACTGGGAGCCATTGCCCAATTCTCCCAGGGCCCATCCTGTGCTTTTTAGAACAACTTTTCCAGACAGAGACTCTCATTCCTCTACTGACACAACAAGCAGAAGCCCTTCCTTTTGGAGTTGCACTCCACAGAGCCAGCTCTGACCTCGGGGCAATGGCTGAGCTGGCATGTCCAGCCTGTCCCCAGCCCTGGCTGTCACTGCTGTCCTGGTCTGGTCACCACCACAGAACAGCATGCCCAGAGTGGCACCTTCAGTCCCAGAGACCCTGCAGCCATGCCTGGGGCAAATCCACACTGAGCTGACACTTACTATATGTCCAAGATCTTCAGTTGCACCAAGGACATTTAAAACCAGTCTGAAAGTTAAAAAGTGCCCAAAAATTGCAATTCTGTTGAAACATGGATTTGCTGGCTGTGCTGCAGGGCTGGGGACAGCTGGGCAGAGCCAGTGTTCCCTTGGTGTCACAGTGGGCAAGAAGCACTGAGTGATGCCATTAGCTGAGAGCAGCATCAGAGGACACTCGTAAAATGTGTGTCTGTTTATGCTGTGTTCTCTACAACAGAACTGAGTCAGATTAAAAACATCCTGTAATGAAAAAAACACACCTATAGAAAGAAAAGGACATGGTAGCAATAATTCTTTGGACATGGAGCACATCCAGGGAGGCAGAGAAGAGAGAACATAAATAAAAAGGACTACTCACTTGGGCTTTTTTCTTCCGCAAGGTCACAGGCACAGAGGAGTTCAGAATCGATTGAAATGGGTTTCTGCTTAATCCAAAACTTAGTGCTGGCCTTCTGATTAGTAACAGGGTCTATCTCTACCTTGTCTCCAGAAATACCTGAGATGAGAAAGAATAGAGAGCCACAAGAGTGATCTGTTTAACCGATTTCATATCAGCCGTTTGACACACTTTATAAATCTTAAATGGGCTGAAGGTATATTGCCCTTCTGGGCTTTCTGAAAGCACGGGGGCTTTTGAAACCAGAAGCAAATGGTTATCAAACTGCATTGATAATCTGCATTTTATTCTCCTGCATAAGCATACCAAAAGAAAGAAATATCACAGAGAAGATTCTCCTAAACGCATACAGAGCTCTTCTGGAAGCAGCAGCTACACGAGCTGGGAGATTTATAGGAGATAGAGCTGGTTTTGCAGTCACCACTGCTCTGTGTTAACAGACACTATCACCACCCACCCCACTCCATCTGCTGTACAGCAGACATGCAATCACAGAGTAACAGGACCAGAGGTTCAGAAGGTGCTGAGCTGGAAGGGACCCATCAGGATCATTGAGTCCAACGCTGGCCCTGCACAGGACACCCCAACACCCCCACCCAGTGCCTCAGGGCTCTGTCCAAACACCTCCTGAACCCAGGCAGGGCTGAGGCTGTGCTCACTTTCCAGGGAAGCCTGTTCCAGAGCCCAGCCCTGCTCTGGGTGAAAATCCTTTTCCTGATATCCAACTTAAATGTCCCCTGACTCAGGCTCAGCTGCCCCCTGTGCCCTGCCAGGGTCACGAGAGCAGGGATGGCACCTGCCCCTCTGCTTCTCCTTGTGAGGATGCTAAAGCCCCCAGCGAGGTCTGAGCAAACAAAGCACCCTCATCTGCTCCTCAGGACTCTTCCAGAGCCTTCCCCACCCTCGTGGCCTCCTTGGATGCTCTCTAATGGCTTCATGTCCTTTTCACGTTGTGGTGCCCACAACTGCACACAGTTCTCAAGGTGAGGCCACACCAGGGCAGAGGGCCAGGAGGATCCTGCTGGAACCAGCCCAGGAACTGAACTGAGCTGAGCAAACTTCCCAGGCAGCTTTTTACACCCAGCTGTGCAGAGCCTCAAAAACAACGGCGTGTCTCCGGGCATGGCTTACAGCGTGAAGCTCATGAGACACCAACAAAAGGAAGCAATATAGGAAAAAAGTATTGAAGTATCATTTAACTCTTGCATCTCTGGAAAAAAAGCAGAAATCTTTCTCCCTCCTGAGGGTTCTGACAAGGCAGGAGCCTGGGGGGGTCTGGCTGCAGCCCCTGCCCTGAGCCCAGGCCAGCCTTGCCCACCCTGCGGGTTATGGGGACACCCCACTAACCCAACAATGCATTCAACACACCTCACAGAGAGATCACATTGCAATTGAGCATTGTATCAAGAGTCCAATTAACACCCAGGCTTCTGGAACTCACTAATTTGAGTAGGCTGAGGCTGTATCTGGAGCCCATTTTGGTTTGTGATTTAATTTTGGACAGATGATGTAAAATCGGTGTTGGTATTTCACTGTAATGGTTCATTATTCCAAATGGTATTTGCTGTAGTTTAAGGAAAATATGGAAGATGATGATACAAAGTCTCATTTTCTCACTGAAAAAAAGTCAGGGGAAGTTCTAAAAATAAAGGTGCAAATTCTTGGTGTGTGAGGGCTGTTCCCCATCCCTTCCTCTAAGAGCACCACCCCTATAAATATCCTCAAAAAAATGTCACTGTTTGGTCCTGCAACTTCAGAATTCACAGTCAGTCAATACTGTTAATGCACCTTGTTAATTTGATAGGATTTGTCAGGTAACTCCACTGGAAAATTATATAAAACTGTTCCAGATGAACAGATGATAGTGACATGAATTAAAGTGATAGAACAATAGTGGAATATAAACCAGAAATGACACCCAAAGTGGCTGTTGATTTATTGCCATCCTGAGTTTGGTTCTGGGCTTCCATGTATATTAGTGCTACAAATCTGGGTCCATTTAGCAGCGAGATGCTCATACATACATCACCAGCTCCTGCTCCAAGCCAAGGTCACTCCCCATTGCATCAATCTTCTCAGCAGAGGCTACTTCACCATTTTGTAACCATCTCAGATGGAACAGACTTCCTCCTCTTTCATCTTTTTTTTATCATGTAAAATACACTTTAACTTCTATTATTTTTATCTGCAAATTGTTGCTGTATACTTCATCCATTATTTCTGTATCTCGACATCGCTGGCTGAAGCTCACCCACATCCAGAGAGTACATTGACAAAGAATGTTGTCTTTTTTGTGTTATTGTTCTCACAATCTGGATGTGTTGAAACCTAAAATCAAAACAGTATTGTGTCTGTGGCTTCTGCAGTCTCTGTCTCACAGCACAAATCACTCATACTCAAACCCAAGTGAAAATGCTCCTTCTGGTATTTTTTAAATTCGTTCATTTTGTCAGAAGGAATGCCATCAATGTATGGGTCCAGTAGCAGTGTTCTGTTCTTGCTCCCTTTGTTGGGGTCTGCAATTGCCCCCTCCCCTTTCTGAAATACTTGCCAGCAGTTGTTTTCCCTGACAATATGCTCCTGTTAGTGGTGCTAATGTAATACACAAGTAAATGTGTCTTATTCCTCCAGAACACGATAGAGCCTTTGTAAAACTGCTGAGAGTGCTGCTGTGTGTGCATGACCCTGTGGTGTGGGCTGAAACACAAACCCAGCCCTTAAACTGCCCCCTGAAATGCAATAACCTTCCCACTGAGAGGGCTGGGCACTCCTCCCACGGCCACACACACACCACAGAGTATGCTCAATGTACAGAAAATCAAATTTACTCCCATGCTTTTCATAAACCTTGTCTCAAATTCAATGACCAGGCCTCAAAACTGCTAAAACATTTCAAAAAGTGCAATCCACTGCTGCACAGCCACTGACACCACTGATCTGCCAACGGGGAGCAAAGGGATGACTGAGGATTTTTGGGGTCCTCCAGAAAACTTGCCCTGCTACGGCTGCTGCACAGAACTGATGGCACAAAAAAGCTGCAGAGAAAAGTCTTTGCAACTGGCCATCAGCAAACTGCTGGAGAACAGCTCCCAGACCAGTCACCACGGCTGAAGACAAAAAATGAGCCCCTGTTTTTTCCATTTCAGGAGGAAGAAGCAGCCTGTCACTCACAGGTAACACGTAACACTCATCAGCTCAAACCCAAACAGCCCCTCAGTCCTTGTTTTGCCAATCTTGCTCTTCTAATGCATTTAAAAAAATCAGGAGAAACCCCAGCAACTTACTCAGACTTTATAGAAAGATTTTGATTTTCTACATTTTCTACATTTGAACAGCCTGCTGGGGTTTTCTTTGATTAAAAAAAAAAAAAAATTAGATTATAAAGGCCCATTGTCAGAGCACTGCCATCAAAATCACACAGGTTCACAGATTGTTATAAAAGGGAAATTTTATGGTCCTTACAGCACTGGGCAGGGTCAGCTCCTCCACTGCTGCACAAGTTAAGCCATTTGTTTCATTTAACAGCTCTTCTCCCTTACCCATTTATCTTTAGTGATCTGTCATGACCTTTCCAAGCTCTCATTTCTGACACTTCCCAGATACAGTGAGTCAAACTTCACTGGAAGCAAACGATCACACCCCGAGAGTTTGCTCACGGCCAGCACTGCCCTGCTGCAGCACAGCAGATAAATCCTGCCACAACTAGACAGCTCAAAATAAACCAAAAAAGCCTCTTCTGTCAGAGTTTTACACGTGTGTACTCTGCCATGTGCTTCGGGATGGAGGAACGAAGGGACAGCAGGGGCAACAACACAGGAGCTGGCATGGTTTAACAATTCTGAATTCTATGGAATAAATGTATTTTGTAAACATTATGGCACTTAATATCTTACTGCTGAATCATTTCTTTATGGAAGTATTTGCAGGAATGTCACAGGTCACCTACCAATGCATCATTAATCAAATTTTCACAATTTAAACACAAAGATAAAAAGCCATTCAATCATTTTAAAACAGTAATGGGGCTTTTATAATTCAGGATTCTGTCAGCCCTTGGCCTTCAGGTTTTCAAAGGCATTCAGCGAGCCAATAAGGACAATATAAAACCTTTAGAGAATGCTCATTTATTTTGTTCCACCTCAAATTTCCACTAGGTCGTTAAAAATCTTTCAGCCTCAGAAAAGGAAAAACCCAATAACTCCCAATTTTGCAAAGCCTCATTTAAAAATAACAAAACAGTTGGCAAGAAGCTTTCCATTAGGAAGCCCAGACTGAAAAAAAGAGACGAGGTCATTAAATAATGGCCTTCCTTCGGAGGCAACATGTGCAACTGATTGGGGATAATAAAAACACTGAAGTATTTTCAACGGAAAGCAATATTTTTAACTGCTGCAGTGCCAGCAAGGCTTTCAACCACTCCATGAGAACAGGGGCCAGGGTGACAAGGATTGCTCCAGAGTGGCCAGAGATGGGCAGGCAGCTCGGAGCCGCGTTTACCTAGCTGCACGTCCGTGGTGAAGCGCAGCCGGTGGATCATGCTGACTTTGAAGGACTTGTAGTGGTGGCTGCTGAGCATGTCCTGCACCGTGGCAATGTCGATCTGGGGGTCCTCCTCAGAGACCTCTTCTCCTCTGGAACCTGCAAGACAAAGCGCGGCTCCTGGAGGGGAGGCTTGGCTCGGGGCTCGGAACGGCCAGCTCCTGCCTCCGGCACGGGGAAACCACCAGGGCGGCCAGCGAGGCCCCGAGGCACCGTGGCAGGGGCCTGGGGCTGCGTGGGGAGCAGCACACCTGCTGGGGCCAGCTCCTGCTGGCACAGGGGATGGGCAGGGCACCCGGCTGGCCACACGCCCTGTCACCCAGCAAGGAGGTCACAGCTGCCCAAAAGGCCACCCAGAGGTGTCTGTCCCCAGAGGTGTCTGTCCCCAGGGGTGTGTGTCCCCAGAGAGGTGTGTCCCCAAAGGTATCTGTCCCCAGGGGGGTCTGTCCCCAGAGGTGTCTGTCCCCAGAGGGGTGTGTCCCCAGAGGTGTGTGTCCCCAGAGGTGTCTGTCCCCAGAGGGGTGTGTCCCCAGAGGTGTGTGTCCCCAGAGGTGTCTGTCCCCAGAGGGGTGTGTCCCCAGAGGTGTGTGTCCCCAGAGGTGTCTGTCCCCAGAGGGGTGTGTCCCCAGAGGTGTGTGTCCCCAGAGGTGTCTGTCCCCAGAGGGGTGTGTCCCCAGAGGTGTGTGTCCCCAGAGGTGTCTGTCCCCAGAGGGGTGTGTCCCCAGAGGTGTGTGTCCCCAGAGGTGTCTGTCCCCAGAGGGGTGTGTCCCCAGAGGTGTGTGTCCCCAGAGGTGTCTGTCCCCAGAGGGGTGTGTCCCCAGAGGTGTGTGTCCCCAGAGGTGTCTGTCCCCAGAGGGGTGTGTCCCCAGAGGTGTGTGTCCCCAGAGGTGTCTGTCCCCAGAGGGGTGTGTCCCCAGAGGTGTGTGTCCCCAGAGGTGTCTGTCCCCAGGGGTGTCTGTCCCCAGAGGTGCCCCTCAATGCCACCCCAATCTCCCACGTGCCAGCAGCACCTCGTGATGTGAAGCTGCACTTTATTTACTGATTAGTATTCTCATTACCACTGCAGGTACTGCCTTTAGAAAAGGCAACAACTCATTAAGCCAAAATGCCAATTACTGAAAAAATATAACACACTTTAAAGATTTTTTACATTTTATGACGTTGGATTAACACCAATTTCAACATTACTATAATGTGATATATAATTGCACAGAGTCATTTCAATGCCAGCTGCTAATAAAGCACCTCAGCTCGAAATGATCATTCAGATGCTGGTAGATAAAGTGGCATAAATATGTTTGAAAACTGATTTAGCTTCTTACAGGAGATCCTGAGGAACGACACGTTTTGTTTAATGTCCTGGCTAATGTAGTCCTAAAAGCTGAACCAACTGCCAGTTCAGAGAACTAAATTTGCTGCAGGAGATTAATGAAAACTTTATATTTTGCTGAAATTTTAATAATGGGAAGATGAGATGATGGAGTTTTAGTACAGGTCTTAAAGCTCCAGCAAAGCAGGTACCAGCTGGTCAGATTTTTCAGTATTAATTTTGCTTGAGACTTGTACTGTTGGAGTGGCCTCAACACAACACCACTGTGAGCATCTGCTGTTAAATGAGTCCAAAACCACACGGGGAGCATACAGCAGGAGGTTCCCAGGACACAGAATTTCACCACAGCTCTCCCTTCTCACACACCACACACCCTCCTCTGGGGAAGAGGGACACCAAAGGGTTAAGCTACGAATTGGGCTGTGCCATTCGACTTGAAAGGATTCCAAAAATCAAATTAAACAGTCTCCACGTGAATTTATGCAGAGCCATCTTAACACTGCAACCACTCCATGCTCCAGAATGACAAGATAAATTGTAATGGCTCCTTCCGAGACATTACAATGCATTTTGTCACAGACCCCTGTGTTAATGTCTCTATACCATGGATTATCATAATGTATCATGTCAAACCCTCATGCTGCACCACTCCAAAGATACACTGAGATATGTCAAACTTTTTGGTGCACTTAAAAGCATCCTGAGAGGCTGTGGTGTGGCAGTGCCTGGCGGTGTGGCAGAGGGTGGCACTGGCACTGGCACTGCTGCTGGAGCCAGCCCAGACCCTCCAGGCTGGAAACCAGAGGGGTGTCCCCCCCACCACCCTGTCCCCACGCTGTGGGGTCACAGTGGCACTCTGTGCTGGCACAGGAGCTGTGACATGGCAGAACTGACCCCTCCACCTGACCCTGGCTGCCCCCAGGGCAGACCTGAGTCCCTGGGGAACAGAGTTTGGTCACTCGGGCCCCTCTCCTCACTGGAAACTCTGATTTCAAACGAGACCAACAAGGCAAAAACAGCAGCAGCTCCATGAGCTGGAAGCCAGGCAGGAGCCAAAGCAGAAGTTTGGGAGGCAGCTAGGGCAGAGCCTCCTGTGACAGGGACCCCTGGCAGCACCCAGCACCTTGGGAGCAGCACTGAAGTGGCACAGGCAGCCCATCAGACAGAACTGAACCTGCATTTCCTCAGTAAAACAACAAAACACAAAGTTAACTGCACTGCAAAAATGTCTCTTATTACTTTAATGTACTAGAATATTGCTTAATGAAAGTTCTTAATTGCAAGACAATTAATTACATACACAGAGTCCCCAATTACATTTTCCAATAAGACACTGGCTTTGCTATAGGTCTAAAGGCACTAAACCAATTTTAATATATTAAGACCAATTTCCCTCGAATACTAATTACTATCTAATGATAAAATGAGAAAGAGGAACTTTCCAGAAGTAAGATGGCAAGAATAAAACTAAATTAGCCATGAACGGCTTCCTACCACACATAAAGGCATTTCACATTACAAAGTGCAGCCTTCAGTTTAAAGATAAATCTTTGTGCAAGTTAAAAGTTCTGCACACTGGAAGCAGTTTATTAGCTTGAATGCTATTAGTAAATGCTGGCTGGAAAGGGGATTTCTCCATACATATTTCTTAATAATGGAAAGTTTTTGTTTCATTTAATACCCTGAAATATAAACTTTCTCTTTGCCCAAAGGAATGTGGCTGCTCTTCTCCCAGGAGATGCTTGCCATCATCCATATATATATTTATAAATTACTATGAGACTATGAAGAGCACATTTACAAGTAATAGCTGTTACAACAGAGTTTTTTTCTGACTGGCACATCAAAGCTAAAAGTATTTCAAATCAAGACAGAATGCACAAAGTGAATATTTCAGTTTGCTGATAGCATTGGCAAGCCATTATTTTATTAATAGTGCAAAACTGTCAATATTTCTATCCTGATGTCACGCCAAAAGATAGCTCCTAAGCGCCCCAAAATCCATTTTCTGATGTGCAGGGGGGAGGCAGGCTCTGCACAAGGCAGGGATTGTGAGTGATCCCACAAGCTGTACTGCCCTGGAGCCCCTCTGTGCAGGGCCAGGGCAGGGGGAGCCTGCTGGGCAGTGCCATGGCAGCAGGGCTGCAGAGCCTGCTCTGGGATGGGCATCACAGACTGCTCCCGAGGGCAGGGGGGCGCCCCAGGGCAGGGAACTGGAGCCAGCAGCCCCTGGACCCCCCACCCCTCTGCAGGGCTCTGTGCAGGAGCAGGGCAGGGGGAGCCTGCTGGGCAGTGCCATGGCAGCAGGGCTGCAGAGCCTGCTCCTGGATGGGCACACAGACTGCTCCCCAGGGCAGGGGGGCTCCCCAGGGCAGGGAACTGGAGCCAGCAGCCCCTGGACCCCCCACCCCTCTGCAGGGCTCTGTGCAGGAGCAGGGCAGGGGGAGCCTGCTGGGCAGTGCCATGGCAGCAGGGCTGCAGAGCCTGCTCTGGGATGGGCACACAGACTGCTGCTCAGCACAGGGAACTGGAGCCAGCAGCCCCTGGACCCCCCACCCCTCTGCAGGGCTCTGTGCAGGAGCAGGGCTCACTTTGGTGTCCCCTGGCCTGGGAGGGAAGGGGAGCAGGGCAGCACAAGGACTTCAGAGGAGGGAGAAGAGTCCCCTCAACACTCTGACATTTATTTTGAGCCAAGGCTCCCGAGGCTCTCCTGGAGCAGAGCAGGCTGACTCCTGCTACACCACTTACAGACTTCCAACAGGTTTACTCTTTCAGCAATGGTGCAGCCTGAACCCAGCCATTCATGGGAGCAAAGACCTGCAGGAGATACAGTTACAGCCACAGCCTGGATTCCTCCACAGATGATGAAAATACATTAAAAATGGAGCGTCTACTGTGTTCTTTTAATTACAGAGCCTGGGTTTAAAAAAAATGTTATTTTAAATCACAAGCAAAACCCATGGAAGTATGACTAGTGAGCATCATTTCATAGATTAAAAATCAATACAAAAATAATAGGTGGGATGCAGACGTCGGGGAATTCTGGCTTGTGGAAGAGCACAACTCGATTAGTGAGGTCAGAATTGCTCCATTTCCTCAGCACAGCCCCCCTGCTCCCTCTTGCCAAGGTCTCTCCCACAGTTTCTCAGAACCATTTCATGCAGAAATGAACCAGGAGCACCAGGGACATTTTGGGAGCAAGTCCCACTCAGGGAGAGCAGCAGCCCCAGCTGGGAGTGTCAGTCCCAGCAGCACGGGGAGCTCAGGCTGCCCCTCTCTGGTGCTCCTGCTGCAGCCATGGCTGCTCTGGGGATGCTCTGCTGCCATTCTGGGACAAGATGCAGCTGCTGTGGCCAAAAAGCACCAGTTGAAAGGTTTAACCTTTGCACAGAAAGAACAAACTCTCCCACTGCTTGAAGCAGGTTTTTACTATGGCTCTGTGCAGTGCTCTTGGCTGAGGGCAGGACTGTGACTGGCTTTACTCATTAGTACAATCAACATTTTTACACAAAAAGGAATGAAAGAACACCAAACCTGAGAGCGTGGCTGCTGTAAAGAATGAAGAATGGATCAAAATGCCACGGGGAACAAGCACAAACCAACGTTAAATGTATTTTTTTAAAGTTTCATATTGTTTCAAGTAAAGAAATAAATCAGGAAATAAATATTAGGATCATTAAAACAGTAATAGAATAAAAATATTTGAGCAGAGCTGAGAGAAGATTATTTGTCTGGCACTTCAAAAATCATCAAACTGCTGTAGTTATTTCTGCATGGCTAATTTCTTTAAATTGTATTAGAAAAGCCCAGTGCCTCTGACAGCCACACTGACAGGCACAACACCCTGCAGACCAACCCCTCGACTCACTGAGCAACGTCTGCAGCACAGACAGGTTCATATTTCGTGTTTTTCAGGGTTGGCCATAACTTTACAGAGCAGTTTAACAGCAAAAGATTAATCATGAAGTGATAAACAGGATGCAGACTATTTACTAAAGGTATGAAATCCATCATTTCCCTCTGGAATATTGTTTTGGCACCACGGAGAAGTGCCTCGGGACAGAGAGTCTCGTCAAAACGTACTTGCCCAGACAGTACAGCTGGTGTTCCAAAATACATAACTTATGTGAGTTTAAGCAGTTTACAAGAGCAAAAGTGAAAAGGGGAAACATACTGTTCTCCCGGACAAGGCAGAATTCCAAAGTGCTCTGGCTCTCCAAGGTACAGTCTAAATCTACTGGGACATTAGGTTCACTCTGCTTCTCCAGCCGATACTGAGGACCTGAAACATAAAGTAACTTGTAAAATCATCTGTTCTCTAACAAAGTGATGGCTTAGCACGTTCAACTAACACGAGGTTACTCGCAGCCCAGGAGCACGGCAGGTGGTGTTGGTGTCCCAGAGCCCTCTGCCAAAGGAAGCCCTTTCCCTCTGCCAAAGGAAGGGCCCTGTCAGCAGCTGGAGGATGGTGTGGAAGCAAACAACGCATCCCCGCTGTCTCCAGCTGTCCCCTGACCTGCCAAACCCCTGTCCAACACTCCCACGCTGTCCCTGCAGCAGGTGAGGCTGCACCAAGCCCCTGCCTGGAGGGGGAAAAGCCCTCAGACCTTGTGTACACCCTGGGGGCTTTTTTGGGGCATCTTTCCTGAGTGAGGAAGCCCCCAGTGTTTGCTCTCTGCTGCCCATCCCTCTTGCCTGCACAGAGCACTGGGAAGTACCTGGGAAGGAAATCAGCCCTTCCTTATGGACTGCATCACACAGAGGGACAGATGCTGCTGCTGCTGCTTTGAATGAATGATTTTCACATTTTAACAGGAGATCTTGAAGGTTCAGGTGCCAGCTTCTTTCTCCCCAACCAAATCCCCAAAGTAAGGACAACACCACTTCGAAAGCTGTTTTACCACTACAGAAAATGTATCAAAAATTGGTTTTACAAAAACTTGGCCATTAAAAAAAATATCTTCTAGTTGAATGGATCCTTAAACTACATGCCTTTACTGGAACAAAACCAGGACACTCTGATCCAATGGCAGGTGAAGCCCCACGAGCCAGCTCCAGCCCTGCTGTCCTGACAGGGGTTGGGAGAGCTCCTGGCAGGGTGGGGGGAGACCCAAGTGCACCAAGTTCCAGGTGGGACCCTGGAGAAGAAAAGCCCTTTCCAAGGGCAGGAGCCAGTGGGGCCAAAGCCCTCCTGTCCTCGCTCCACTCCTGCTCACACCTGAGAGCTGAAGTGCACACCAAGTTCCCAGCTGTGTATTTTCCATAAACAATAATTTTCTATAAATAATTTTCCATAATCCAGTAAAACAACCTGAACAGATACCTGAAAAATCCTAAGTGATTCAAAGCCCCCTTAACCAGGTCTCAAAATAACAAAAAACCTAGAACTGAAATAACAAAAATCTATTCCCTCTCCACCACTACTTAAAGGATTTCTGACTGTTTGCTGACTTTGAATTACGAGCATATATGATGAAATATTTAAAATATATAAAAAAATTAAGCCTTTCAGCCTCCGATGGCATGCCTAAGGAATGGAATTTGTTAGCCAATTAATTTTAAATTGACTACAGCAGAATTTCAATTACAGCTTCTCCCTCCATCTCCCCACGTGAGGCTGCCTGGCCGGGCGCGCTCCCTCCCCGGGTGGAGCTCTGGGGGCTCTCCTTATTCCCAGTGCCACCCAGAGCAGGTGCCAGCCTTTCTGCAGCACTCAGGAGGCTCCCACCCTGCCCAGCACAACCAGTGGTGGCACGAGGAGGTGCCCAAGCACCTGCAGTGCAAACCACACAGCACAAAGGAAGGCAAACAGAGCCAGCACCAACGCTGCTCCTCTCCCCGTTACTGGAAATGTGATTAACTATTGAAATTTAAAATAAATTAGATAAACAGAGGCCTGCTTGTTAGGCAGAAGCAAAATATACTGAATTGAAACAAATCTCAAAGCAGTAAATCAATTTGGATTTAAAATCTGGTGTAGGTTTAAGAACAGGACCAGCGACAGCAAAACCCAATGGCTTTGTCTGTTCATCCCAAGCACCTTCCAGAGATTCCTGAGCTACATCCAAGGGCACTGCTGGCACAGACCTGAACATCTGTGCTGCTGGTACCCAGTCCCAAAGCCCTGCTCAACGGGGGCAAACCCTGACACGACGGAAGGGTCAAAGGTAGGCAGGGCTCGTGGTCCCTCTGCCAGGATCTGATTCCACCAGCTGGATCCACCCCAGAGAGCATCAGCCCCATCAGAAACAGCCCCCACGCTGTTGAACCCTGAGGAGAGCCATCAGGGATCACCCCTCAACATGGCTCAGGGTCATTTTTATCTGGAGCAGCTTGAGAACCCCATGATCAGCTAAATTGTTTTACCTGATCAGTTTGCGTCAAGCCTGTATTAACTCTGCTAATAAAGCAGGGAAATGGAGCTCCAGAGCAGGAACCAGCTCAAGCTGCCTCATGGATAGCTCCTTACAACCAGAAAATACTGAGAAATTAATAAAAAAGTGCAAACAGATTTTCAGAGAGTATCTACTCTTCAATTATGCTTTAAATATCTGTCCACATTTACATGACCTCTGCTTGCCAACAGATGAAGAACGTCAGGCTGAGTCTGTGGAGGAGTTTTACTATCAGGCTTCTCTCACAAGTTCAAATGATGTCACTGTAGTAGGAATATTGGATAATTTAATGGTCTCCTAATGGAATCCTGCTCTGTGAATTTCAACAAATTTTCAAGTGGCAACACCAAAGATGGATTTTATGGATTTCTGTAATCTGATGCAAATGTTCAATGCAGTTGTAAAATAAACCTTTAAAATCCTGGCACAGACTGTCCTGGCCAGTGTCCCAAGCCAAGCTTTCCTGCTGCTGGCAGCTCCCACCCTCCTGGGGGTGATCCTCCATCACACACATCCCTTCCCCCTGAGTCCCTGTGGAACCCCTCTCACCATGGATTCTGCCCACAGATACCCACTTGGCTATTCCAACACACCCCTTCAGAGACAGGAATGCTCATCAGGAACTAAAAACAAGGAAACAGACCCCAAGACCCACAGTCCCCCATGAGCACACAAAGGTGCCTGGGAAGGATCCCACCCTGTAATCAAATTAAGGGTCCCCCTTGCAGAAGGGAACAGCCACCTGCACACCCACAAACCAATTCTGTTGCCATTTAAGCTGCAAAGCTTTCAGAAAGGGCTTTTGAAAGCACGACCCATCAGTTCTAATTTTAAAAACTTATCCTTTCAGTCAAGACTAGAAAAAGGCCCATTCCAACTTTTATCTCCACTACAAAGTGCTGTTATCTTGGGCTGTTGTCAGGAGCTCTCTCTCTCTTTCTGCTGACAAGCAGAGACTAGAGAGATAAGATTGGGAACGAATCTCACTTCTCTGAGTAAATAAATAATCAATACTCATCTAAATGTAAATGAGAAAGTATCCCCCTCTGATAACAGGGCTCTTATCAAACAGCCAATTTTCTGCAGACATTTGGCCTCAACCAAATCACCATCATTCAGCCCCAGCCTAATGGCTAAAAATCGTAACTAAATTGAACCGATCACCAGAGATCAACTAAGTTCAGCCATGGCTACTACGGGTTCAAATGTTTGGAATGCAATTTTTCCCCCATTAACTTTCAATAGCAATGAAGAATGCCACGGTCAGGGGTGAATCTGCACAATAAACAATACTAACACTGCAACAGGGAACCAGGCTTTAAACAAAACCCCGACCAAACCCCTCTCCATCTCCAAACTAGTTACTAGGGTGAAATAAGGATTACAGAAAGAATATTTAATGTTTGTGGAGTTGTCAAACCTAAACAAAAAAGACAAGTATCAACAAAACCCCTCAAACTGTTGAGAAATGAGGCAATACTTTACAGCATTAGTCTCTGCAACAAAACACATCCCTGTGCCTGTATATCCCTCTCTTCACCTTCAAGAGCTCCCACAATCCTCACCAACACCCAGTTCCACCTGTGCTACATCAGCTGTTTCTGTTCCCTTTACAGTCCATGCATTTGTGCAAAACACTTCTGAATTTCCCATTTCCATGACATTTGCCTCCTGAATTTATTACACTGCGTGAGGAAGAGTATTCCTCTTGTTCCAATGAGCCACTGCCACCCCAGTGTTTGGGGTGAGCAGCTCCTGTCTCTGAAGCACCTCAATGAAACCATTCCAATGCACTGTCCCCACCACCTGCACTTCACCTCTTGTACCCAGTTGTGCCTTTTCCACAGCAGAAAAGCCCTTCCCTCCCAGCATCTGCTCCTCACTTCACGTGCCTGATCCATTTCCACACTCATCCCTTTCTGCATCTCTTCACTTCTCTTTTTTGAGACAAAATACAGCAATTAAGATGTGGGTACGTTGGGATTTATGGACTTAGTTCCTGATGTTCCATTTGTCTTTCTGCCTGCTCCTGCATGGAGCTGAGAGTTCAGAGAGCTACCTGTGATGATGCTGGATACTTTTCCTGACTGATGGAAGGTAATTAGAGCCCATCATTGTACACATATAGTTACAGTTGCTTTTCACCATGTATATTATTTTGTACTCATTGACACTGAATTCCCTCTCTCGTTTTATTGTCCTGTCACTCAGCACTGTGGATACCTCTGCAGTGCTTCACAGACAGCTTTTATTTGCACTATTCTTACCTCTTTTGTATCAACAGCACATTTTGTCACATCAGCATTCACATCCTTTCCGTGCCCCACATTAAGGAACAATGCAGGTTGCACCAGTTCCACCGGAGCTCCACCAGTAACCTAGTTACTAATCACCAAGGGCCATTATTCCTATTCTTTGTTTCCTGTCTTTTAATCAATTATTAATCCATGTGAGGATCCTCCTTCTCATCCCGTGACAGCTTAATTGCTTTATGAGCCTTTGTCAAATCTTTTTTGGGAATCTAAGCATGCCATGGCAAACCCACCACCCCTTTCAGATGGTCTCTGGCTCCCTCTCAGCCTGCTGGAGCACAGCCTGCTCTGCCAAAGCCATGCCCACCTCTGCCCTGCGTGCTGCATTTGCTCACGTGCCATCCATTAATCCTGCTCTTTGCTAGGGGCTCCTGTTACAATCCCACAGTTTGCCTGGTGAGAAAGCCCAGGAAAACCTGTCTGTCCTTGAACTCCTTCCACAAACCCCTGCCACCTCCCACACTGGGAGCAGCTGGCGTGAGCAACACGTTAAACACGGCGTTAATGGAGCAGCATCTCCAGCCCTGACCTCAGCAGGCTCGGACACTGCTGCCTGCTCACAGGGCTCTGCCAGCACCACGCAATCACAGAATGGCTCAGGGCAGAAGGGAACCTCACCCAGCCCCTTCCCCTGCCACCCAGGGACACCTTCCCTGTCCCAGGCTGCTCCGAGCCCTGCTCAGCCCGGCCCTGGGCACTGCCAGGGATCCAGGGGCAGCCACAGCTTCTGTGGGCAAAGGAAATAACAAAAGAAATGAAAAAAATGACAAAGAAAATAAGAAAGAAAAAATCAGAAGTGTGGGCAGTTAGGCAGCCACGGCGACAGATGCCGGGCAGGAGGGAACAAGCAAAAGGGAACTGAGCACAGGCAGAAGGCAGCAGAGCAGTCAAAAAACCCCTGTTGATAAACACTTAACACTGATGTCTGTGGGACTTTCCGTTTCAAGTCCCTCCTTTCACAAGGATTTGTGATTTATTGCTTTGCTGCTCCATCCCTGGGCTTTGAAAGCGCGATTCCGCTCGAGTTTAAACTATATTTATATTTATTTTTTTGTTATCGCTTTTTTATTATTGCTATAGAAAATATTTGCTGGAAATATGTTGCAGCTATTACAAGGTCATAAAAAAGGAGATTTATGTATTTCTATCATTTCAAATAGTCTGTCAGAAAGTATCAGTCGTGCTAAGTGTAAGACTGCTGGATTCCAGTGCTCCCTCCGCCACCACATGGGCAGCAGATGGAGGAATTAAAATAGCTCAGCGCCGAGGCTCCTTGGGTGCTGGCTGGGAGGAGGGAAACCGAGGCAGCTCCTCGTCCCCTGGGGAGGCCTGGGGGAGCCCTGGCCCCCCCTGGATGCTGGACATGGCCCTGGGCTGGGGACGAGCTCCGGGCCATGAACAAAAAGGGCAGAGGAGGAGCAGGATCGTCCCTGTGGAGAGCAGGGAAAGGGGAGCAGGGACAGGGCTCCGGCCTCCTTCCCTGGGAGCTTTCTCAGAGCATGACAGAAGGGGCAGGATTCCATTGTGTGCTTGGCAATGACAATAAAACAACAGAAAATATGTAAACAGTGTGAGAGGAACTGGCTGCAGAGCAGAATGTTTACATCTCCAATCCTGCTGCTGCGAGGACGTCTTAAATCTGTTTATCCGCTAAAAATCCCCAAAGCCCCTCAACACCTCTGAAGTGGAATAAAGATTTTATCATTACAAATGCAAATACTGGTTAATAAATAAAGATATTTAAATAGTGAAAACAAACTTTTAACATTATGCACAAGCATGAGAGGGTTTTTTTTAGCCCAATCTGTTTTTCCTTAACTTGCACTGTTGTGACATTACCGAATTTTACACACAGTTATCTGCCGCTCTCCACAGAAATACAGATGGTTTTTGTAGAAATAAACAGTCATTTATATGAAACAATTGTAAAATAGTTTATGGAAACCAGTGGTGTAATGCATTCAAATAAATGCCAGGCCTGGTTGATGGAGAGCCAAGGTGTTAAATCACACTGCTCAGGAATTCAGCTGTGGGAAACAGATAGTAAATCCAGAGTGACAGAATTTCCAGTGATGGCAAAGGTTTCTGACATCTAGTCCAGTACACAAAAACTACAGCAGTTCAAACCTATTTTACTTAACACTACCTTGACAGCCAGTGAAATTAAAGAATTTAGTCAAAAGCCCCTTAAACAGAAACAAACACTTCATTTCTGGATTGCTTTTCTGGGGAACAGCAAATGTGCAGCACGGCCAGCAGCAACCCGGGCTGTGCACAAAACAGAAGGGTTTTATTTAATTGCTACCTTTCTGCATTAGCAGTGTGTAGCCCTAAAAAAAGCTGAGACAAAATCATCGTGTTTCATCTATAACGTAAAGCATCTAGAGCAGAAATCCAACACACGGGTTTTATTTTATTCTGCAGCTGCCCTGCTCTCGGCCCGGCCAGGGCAGGGAATGGTCCCCGAGGGGCCGTCCTGGGGCCAGCCCAGGTGGGCATTCCTGGCTGGCCAGCACCAGGGCTCGCCCATGCCTGCTTTTCCAAGTGACAAATGTGCTTTTCCTCGGCTGTGAAGACACCAGTGACTGTTCTGCATTTTTGGGCAGCACAAGCACTGAAGACACCAGTGATTGTTCTGCATTTTTGGGCAGCACAAGCACTGAAGACACCAGTGATTGTTCTGCATTTTTGGGCAGCACAAGCACGGCGCACTCGAGGGTTCAAGAGCACAGGGCAGGGAGGAGCTGATCCCGTGAAGGAACAGGGACCAGCACAGCCTCTGTTCATCACAGTGGTGAAACAAGCACAAAAATCTCAGTCACCCAAACGCTGAGCTGCCAGTTTAAAACGTCACATAAATTACAGCATTATTACCAATCCAGAAGAACCAGTAACCACAGGAATTTGGTACCATCAGAACCAAAACTGTTCAATATTCTACTTTCATTTCGGAGGCTGGGCGTGAAAAATTCTTCTGGGCTGATAGCCCACGGCACAGGGCTAGCTGGCCATTGCTGTTCTCACCAACCATTCACACGCTTTATTCCTGATGAGCTGTTCCACCTACACCAACGCACCGGGGTCTGCTCAGCGTCAGCGGGCTGGGAGAGGGAAAGGGCAAGCGGAATAAATCACCCCGCGGCAGAGCCGAGCCGAGCCGAGCCGAGCCGGGGCAGCAGGAGATCACTGCCAGCAGCTCCATCGCCCCTCTCCGCACCCAGGGGCTCGCCCTGCTGCGGGAGCACCCCGCAAAGC
The DNA here is from genome assembly GCF_017590055.1 of Onychostruthus taczanowskii. Classification (NCBI taxonomy): domain Eukaryota; kingdom Metazoa; phylum Chordata; class Aves; order Passeriformes; family Passeridae; genus Onychostruthus; species Onychostruthus taczanowskii. The sequence continues at coordinate 10,412,235 of NW_024499796.1, forward strand.
CGGGCAGCGCAGCGCTTCCCTTCCCGCACCGGCCCCTGCTCCGGAGCGGGGACGGGAATGGGGGTACGGCTCTGGGAATGGGGGCACGGCCCCGGGAATGGGGGTACGGCCCTGGGAATGGGGGTACAGCCCCGGGAATGGGGGTACGGCCCCGGGAATGGGGGTACGGCCCTGGGAATGCGGGTATGGCCCTGGGAATGGGGGCACTGGTGCTGAGTGATCCCAGCCCCGGGAATGGGGGCACGGCCCCGGGAATGGGGGCACTGGTGCTGAGTGATCCCAGCCCTGGGAATGGGGGTACGGCCCCGGGAATGGGGGTACGGCCCCGGGAATGGGGCTACAGCCCTGGGAATGTGGGCATGGCCCTGGGAATGCTGGTGCTGCTGGGACCCCCAAGGTGCCACAGGGACCCCCGAGGTGCAGGGGGACCCCGAGGTGTAACAGGGACCCCCGAGGTGCAGAGGGACCCCCGAGGTGCAGGGGGACCCCGGAGGTGTAACAGGGACCCCCGAGGTGCAGGGGGACCCCGGAGGTGTAACAGGGACCCCGAGGTGTAACAGGGACCCCCGAGGTGTAACAGGGACCCCCGAGGTGCCACAGGGACCCCCGAAATGCCCCTGGGACCCCGAGGTGCCGCGGGACCCCGGCCGTGCCCGCACCAGGCTCCGCAGGGCTGCTGTAATGACCCAAAACAAAGCACGGAGCCAGAGCCGCTCACAACCACCACCAGGCAGAAAAGCACGAGTGTGAACACAAGGAAACGCAAATTAATTGGCTTTTCACTGTCACAGATGCTGGGGCTTCCATCCCAGAAAGAGTCAGAGCAAACATATGCATCGCCTACTCGAACATATTTACTTTTAAATTTAAACTCCTCAGTTACCATCATTCCATGACAGTATGAAACTTTAATGACGGTTTATTCTAATTGTAGTTCATCTGTTAGAAGTGCTTTTATCATAGGGCTGTAGCTTTACATAGTTTATCTTTTTAATTCTCCTTTTTAAAAGTGTATTAATAAATATATGTGCAAGTGAAATGCCTCCCTTTACAGACATTTTTTTGTCCTACTCTCCCACCAACAAGGTAGGATGAGGAAGGAAAACCCCAGCAAGGCCCACAGCTCCTCTAGCAGCTGCTTTAGAACATTTAAGACACGAAATTTGACATTACATGTGGTGCTGACACTGACACGTCAGAAACTGAATTTTCAGCCACAGCTCAGAGCTCTCCTCCCCAGCTGCTCCTCAGACAAAGATGAGCCCCAAGGAGAACTCCTCATCTGAGAGTCTCCAGGTTCTGAGGGCGACTTGAACTTTGTGTGAACAAATCTAAACCACGGCAGTAATCAACCACAACAAAACCTGCCTCTGTAACAGACCCTAACACCCCGTGCTCCCAGGTACCAGGGGATGGAACAGGCTCCTTCCCTGGCCTTGGCAGCTGTAATTCCTCTGATTCTGGTGTAGAGACTAAAATATGATATGGAGGCTTTTATCTTTAAGTCCTACGCCTGTTTCTTGAATCTTGCTCTTTTCTTATTATTCAGCTTCCTGTGGCAGTGAAATAATACACTTAAACAGAGCAGGAAGATTATTTTAAACTATTTTTGGTCACTTTACACATTTTAAAGAATGCAAAAAGCACTGGTTGACAGCTGTTAGGGACTTGAATGTTATTGCAAAGCAGCTGTTTTCATTTATCGAAAAAGTATTAATCTTTCTCCAAACTCACAGAACACTGAGCTAATAACTCTCCCTCTAACCTACGGAAAATACAGGTCACGTCTGTGCAATGTTGGCAGAAGGTTTTGTTTATAACAATTAAACTTGTAGAGCATTTTGTTCTTAAAAGGACTGAGCCTTTCTGGTCGGGGGATGTTTGCAGTCGGAGGCAGCTATTAAATAATAATCAGTAGCATGTTCACCCTGCAAAGAATTTCTACTTGAAATCAGACAAGATTAATCAGAGGAGACTTCTCTGTTCACTAGAAATTTCAGATGAAGAGAGGCTGACACAGACCAGGAACAGGCAGGATTATTCCAACATTTCAGCATTTTATGTTGTTTGGTTTTGTCTCTCATCTCCTCCTAAGAACATTCGGTTTTTATATACTGACATCCATGCTTAATTTGTTTGAAAACAAAGCCTCTGCACACATTCTCTCTGCATTGTTATTTACTTTACATTAGTATTTATAGTCCATTCAGTGGAGCTCTGGAGGAGAAGGCAACTGGCATCCCAGGGAATGTGTTTGTGGAAGAGCAGCAGGAATGAGACAGCTCACAGGCAGGGAGATAACTTCCCAGTGTACATGTAGTTCCTGCACATATTTAATTTGAGAATCACCATGGCATCAGGATACATGAAGTATCAAGGATGAAGTCACCATCTTTCTTATGTTCTTAAAATCGTAATCCATGCAAGCATATTTTATAGGGAATAGAGTGCAGCCTTTGGTGCAGATATAAAAAGCCTGATAAGATCTCCCTGCCTGCTGCACACTGTGGGCTGCTGTCAGCCCCAGCCTCAGCTGAGCCCTGGGATCAGAGCATGGGCTGTGCCTTCCACCTTGGAAGAGCTGTGCCTGCCTTGGTTCCTCTGAGCTTCCTAAAAAATCAGGATTTAAAGTGCACATCTACCACAACCCAAATTTCTTACATGTTAGTGGGGTAACACATGAGTATTGGTGAAAGCAAGACCAGCAGAAGCGCACACCAGACTGACTGAGCAGGAAAATCATTTCCCAGTAAAGCAAATCAAGTTCTAGGGGTAATGGTGTTCTACAGTTCTGCAACATGATCTGTAGGACCTACAAAGCTCCCTCTGCCAAGTCTGAGGGTGGGATTTTCAAGCATGACCAACAGCTACCTGCTCCAGAAGTTAATGTTAAGGCTGTTACTGATCTCTGGGGAGCAGATTATCCCAAGTACTAAAACACCCAAATCTCACCTTCTAAAACAGCTTTTCAGGACTTGGTTTTTAGAGCTGTAAAAATTCAGACAGCACGATATCTGACATTTTCACTGACAAATTCAAGGAGAACAGGAAGTTCTTATGCTCCCAATCTCCAGCGAGTTCTTTTCTGCAGATCAACCACACTGCAGAGAGATTTTATATTTACACCATCAGCTGCTGAAGTGCTCAAAGAAAGGGGATGTGGGCATGGCAGGATTATACAAAACAATCCCTAAACTACCTCTGGACATGAGGGTTCTCCAAGGGTTGTTATCCCAGTGCCTGAGCAGTGCCAGCCCTGTGCCCAGCCAGGTCCCTGTGGCACTGATGGAGCTCCCAGCTGGGGAGCATCAGTGGGGCATCACCCCATCCTCGGGCTCTTTCCCTCCCATCTGAGCTATTTTCAGAAAACCCTCTGCCATTAGCAATGCCCCTGAGCCCCGTCAAGGTGGCCCATCCTGGATCAGACCAGCCTCCCCTAGAAGCCCATCCCACAAGTGCAGTGATTTATTTCCAGCTCTCCCATAAAACATGCCTGTGCAAGGCACGCTGAGCACGCAAGAGGTTAAACAAATTGATGGTAAAGTATTCGACTTCGTTAGTTTTCATTACCATAAGAAAACATCAATTACATTTTCTATTTTATGAGTGTGCACAGGGGAATCCATTACAGTAAGGGAGAGGCTGTGCAGCTCCTTCTGCTGCTTCCCTCCTCAGCAAAAAGAACAGTTTGTTTTTAAAGCCAGTGACACCAGCCCAGAGGAAGGGAAGGCACACCGGCGTATCTGCATAGACAGCTCCTATCCTGATTTATCCAGCCTGGCTCCAACTAATTAAACATCTGCCTCGACAATTTCCTCTGCAGATTTATCTTCTCCAGTACGCAGCACTGGCTGGGTGTTACAGGCTCTTCCCTAACCCGCAGCCATTGCTGTGTACCTCTCCCAGCTGGTGATTTGGGCAGAGCTGACCCAGTGCTCCCAGTAACCCCCGTGGCTCCCGTGCTGGCACAGCTCAGCAGGTCCCAGTCCTGCTGCAGGACAGCCAGTCCTCCAGGAAAGGACTCGTGGCCAGCCTCTCTCAGCTACAACACGTCCAGTTTCTTCACCACCAGCACTTCCCCTCCACTGGCTCAAATATTGTTATTTCAAAATGGTCAGAGTTCGTGTGTCAAAAGCCCTGAGACACTAAGAAAGAAGAATTGCAAGGAAGGTGACATAGTTTGAACAGTTTGCAATAATTTTATCTAAATAGAGCTAGGCACAGTCAGAATACAAAAAACTGCTGTTTTTTCAGGCCCCTTTCTATGAGGAAAAGGCTGTAGCCCACTTCTGTCTCCTACTGATCAGTATTCTGCTGCAACAAATAATCTTTACTGGCTGAACAAAGTATTTAGAGAAAACTAGCTTAGTGTTTTAGCCCTTGGCATGCTGAACAAACCCTTTCCAATTGTACCACAGGAATTCCTCAAATTTGCCTCACCCAAAGTAGCCAACCCAGGTTTGCATTTTCCCCCCAGTTCAGGACCAGTCTGAAAAATGTCCTGTAAGTCAGTGGTGAAAACAGATCAGAAAGCAACTGCTTCTACCAGTACTTGACAACAGCATAAGCTGCAATGCAATAAATTCATCTGTCCTGAAAAGGCTGACCTGGAGGCCCATTGAAGACAGGCAGAAAAGCTCATGGGCATTTCAGTTTTATTAAAATATTCCAAAAACTTTAAATAAACATGTTCAGCCAATTTTTAGTAACGACTTTTTAAAAATCAGACCAATCAGCTTTAAAGGAAACATTGCTGAATGAGGAGAAATGTTTCTCATAAATTATCTCTTATCTTTTATTCAGAACTTTGACATCCTAATCCACTGGTTAATAACGACCTGAAGCACCCTGGCCCAGGCCTGTGCTAATGCTCTGATCTGCAATTCCATTTATCCCTGCATCTCCCAGTGACAGTGAGAGGCACATCCTCTCCAGTGATGAGGGATCTGGGGGCAGGTGAGGAATGATGGCAAAACCTTTCCTTTTCCTCCTGCTCCAGTCTCTCTGTGCCCACTGTGGTGGCATCCTGAGCTCTCCCTGCCCTCCCTGTCTGGATCCCTCTGTGCACACAGCTACAATTGCTGCTGCTTTAAAGATAACAGCAAGACCTTCCTAAGCCCCCCACCCACCTAAAACCTGATCATCCACATGTTGGGAGAGGGACGTAATTGGGAATAAGGAAAGGTTTGGATAAGCTAAGTTAATGTTAATAAAAAATTCTGATGCATCCCTATATGCCCTGATCCTGAAAAGGGTTCTGAGCAGGAGGGCCAAGGCAGCAGAAGTGAATGTATTAGCTGAGGGAAGAAACGCCAGGTCCATCCCTTCTCTAAACTACCGAGCAAAAATAACAAAGTCAAAGCAGAATCAAATTTCAAATGGACAAAGAATAAAACATCTGTTACACGGAGGGGGGAAGCAGTTTAAAGACTGAGCTAAGTGAATCCTTTAGCAACCTCCCTTCAGGGAAGGGAAATCTGACCCCGGGAAATAAATAAAAGTCACCCAAAAAGTGAACAAAAGAGGTGTTTGAAAAAACCCCAGCACCATTCATCGCCGCTAACGACTTGTTCATTATGAGTGATGATGGATAAAGACTTCTCACGCTGAGATGAAATCAAGATTTATATGCATTGTTTCCTCTCCCAACTTGTGGGAAGATCATCATCATTTAATTCTATCTCTGCGGCCAGCGATGGGCATCCAGAGAGCCGGTTATCACACGGCGCTCTCAGCTGCCAGGCCGGGACGTGCCGCTGGCACATCTGGAGCGCGGCGCCGCAGCCCGGCTGAGCGATGGCTCCTGGCCACCCTCCAAATTGCTGCAGGCTGCCGGGGCTCCTCTCCACCGCCCCCCAGCACTGCTCCTCTCCTCCTCCCTCCCCCCATTTTTTTTAATTTTTTTTTTTTTTTTACGAGAATCAGATTTTCATTGCTCCGTTCAATTGCTCTTCTCTGCCATTTTTTACAGCTCTTATCGTTCCCTTGGAATATGGCCTTGAGACAGCTCATCCGTGTCCTTCACTGTGTTATCTCTTCTAACTTTTATTAAAACTTCAGCTCTCATCTGAAGATAGCTAATTAAATCCATGACAGATTATACACACATTTAAAAACTGCACTGAACTACTTTTTCTAAGGAGAACAGGGTTTATTTTCTTTTCCCATAGTTAAAACTGAGGGTGTATAAGGAGGTTTCATTCATTTACAAAGACAAGATCCTTATCTTTCCCACTATATAGATGGGTTTATATTAAAGTTCCTTTGTTGCGTGACAAGACTCAGTGCAATTTCTCTCGGTAATTATTTCTTGTTGCTGGAAAGATCTCTCAGCCTTATACTTGTGAAATATATACACTAACATACATGTGAATGCACATCTACCCCCCAGAAAAACATTGTTTAAAATAGAAATACAAGCACTGTACATTTTCCTTTTTTAAGTGTTTATATGCCTTAACTATAACAGCACTATTTTGATAACATTGCGTAAATTTTTCACTACAAGTAACAATGAATCTCTGAAATTATTTAAAATCGCACTAAGCATAATTTTCTTACATAAATTAGAAGTATATATACAAAGTCTATCATGGGCTGGACTTGCTGTACTTCTACCCATCATCCCAAATTACCATGAACTGGTCTTGAATGCAAATGGCTTTGTTATCATAAATAAATATTTGCAGGAATGGATATACTGCTCTGCAGCAAACATTATGCAGCTCCTGCACTGCCAGCTTTGTGCCAGCATGGAGAACACAGACCTGTGCACAGAACTGCTGTGAGTGGGGCTGGGACACAACCCCCCAAAACCTGGGCAACGTTCACAACAGTTAAAAAGAGATATAAAATATACTCATGGAGAAAACACCCTGCCCTCTAGAAAATACGATAAATAACCCACCTGAGCCTCTCTGTGATCCCTTCCTTCTCTTTAAGGCCTTTTGTAAGATATCCTTCATGGTGACCTTCATACTGTCCACCTGAATAAGTGAGAATCCATGAGCAGCATTTCTGCAAGACAGATGCACATGCAGTTTTACAAAACAATCATCACTGGCAGCTCCCCGCAGCCCTCGTTAGCTTCAAGCAAAGCACTCGTTAGGCACACGGTTAACGAAGTTGGGCTGGGAAGGGAAGTTAAAAGGAGAAACCAAGCAAACTGCCTTAGCAAGGCAGAGACAAAACCGGCCAAAACGGGTTGAGATTCAAGACAAGGGGTGTAAGGATTTTCCTAATTTATTGTTATTTTTGGTCACTTGGCGTTCAGCGTTAGAAGAGAAAAATGAGCCAGTGTAGCTGGGGGGCTCCTCATCTCCTCAGCTCGTGTCTGTGCTTTACAGCACACAACAGAAAAGCAGTTTGCAGTGGCATTGTCACCCGTGTCCCACACGTAACAAACAAAAAAAGGGACAAGTGGCAGCACACCCCTCAGTGACAGCAGCTGTGCAGCACCATCGAGGTATTGCCCCAGTGCATTATGTCCAGCCTAACAGAGACACGTTTTTGTGAACACAATGGCACAAAATCTCCCGAAAGATCCAAGGCAGTGGGTCCTTGTCCTGGCCATCACCCACGGGAGAGGCCACACAAGGGGAAGGACTGCAAAGAGCATGGAGACAGCTGTGGGGGATTCTGCTGAGAGGGGCACCCCTGGGGAAGCAGAGACAGTATAATAGAAGAGACTCTGAATGTGCAGATCAGTAAATTTTGCCCCTTAGCCCTCGCAGTCAGTCTCAGCTCATGTCAGTAGATGTCACTGCAGACAGTTCCAGGGAAATCCGAGAGCTGAAGGCTCCCACCGGAGAGATTGCTCTGCATGGATTGCAAAGCTATTTGGGCAGGAGGAGGAGCCTTGTATCTGGCAACCAGGAATTTTAATCAGGGAGTACAGCTCTATATGAACAGCACAGCTGGAATATTTTTAAAAGCAACTGGCAGGCGAAAGCAATCCAAGCAACACAAGTACATCCTGCAAAACAAACCCATATTACATGTCACTTTGGAACACGAATGCTGGGAGCAGAGGTTGGAGCTCAGGTCACGTCAGACACGGCATCCCCAGCCCACGGTGACCCAGCCAGGACAGAGCCCTGGCCACTCAGTGCTCAGGGCACGGACTGCAGCGTGGCACAGGGGCCAGGAGCCCCTGCCTGGCCACATGCTGGTCCCACTCGCTGTCCTGGGGCCACTCGTGCTCGTGGGAGCAGCAGCCAAGCCCGGGCTCAGGGATGTCCCCCCTCGCTGGTGTGAGACGCCGTTTCCCTCTCCTCGATGTGCGTTGCTCTCATCTGAATTTCATTTTCAATTCCCTTTGTTCCTGGCAAAATGAAACTGCCTAAAAGCCCAAATTTATGTTCTCCAGACCATTTATTATTTATAACTCTATCTTACTCGTCTTCAAACCAAATAATCCCAACCTTTTCATGCATCTACTTTTCCCTCTGTTTCTGCCGCGTGCTCAGTGCAGCAGGAGCAGAGCTGAGGGAGGGTGACACTATCTGCAGGTGACACTGCTGTCCTGGGAACAGCCCCAGGGCTCAGAGGCCAACGCCTGCAATGAGCAGAGATCTTCCCCAGCACTTCACTGAAGCAAATTTCCCTTGAAGCTGCTGTGGAGCCCCATGACCTGCACGAGCACCACACACCTGCCCTTTACCTGGCCAAGCCCTCGCTTCCCAAAAGCCTCACAGCTTCAGTCCCAGCTGACCTGCTGAGCAAGGTTCAGTGGATTCTTTAAAGTGAAAGACCTATTCTACAGTTACAACCACAAAAAGGGAACTACCTTTGTGCTTTTATTTGAACAACACAAGGTTTCTCATTGAAGTGCTGCGTGAAAAGCCCTCCGTGCTGGACCAGACCATCACAACACCTGGTGTCTCCAGGTAATTCATATGGTGCTCTGCAATACCTACTGGAATTCTCCAGAAAACTCCAACCAAAGTACAGGGAAATAAATTAAAATACTCTAGGGAAAAAAGAAATTTCAAAGGCAACAGAAGTCTTCCATAACCCACTATGGCCAAAACAACCGGAGTTACAATTGTCCCCTTTGTACAAAATGCTTTTCAACATTGTTCACCCCAAACGGAGCAGGGCCTGCAGCCCCCTTCCCGCTGGGCACAGAGTGGCCATTGGCAGATGGCCCCAACACCCCAAAAATGGAGATTTTTGTCTCAGTCCCTGACACTTGAGCTGCTGAAGAGCACAGGCTGCTGTGATCCGCCGTGTTCCGGGCTGTCCCGGCGCAGCCGATTCTTTCCATTGAGCAGCTGGCCTGAGAACTGTCAGACTGATTTCCCTGACACTCCATTACTAACCCCTGCCCGAGCCACGGCCATTCTTTGCCTCAGAAGCTGGATCTCATCCCAGAACAATCTTTGAAAGTTTATTTTACTGATCAAAGCAAAATAAGAAAGCCTCTGTGTTTTGCTATATTTAGTGTGCGAGCCGTGAGCGAGGGCTTGGCAGCAGCGGTGGGACGCAGAGCGCGCCCCGCTTTTGTAAACTCTTGGCTGTTTGCTCTGGAGCACAGCCAGGGGGGCTGGACCCCCACCCTGGTCCAGCTGCTCCCCTCCCTGCCCTGGCTCCCCTCTCACAAGGCACCACGACGTCAGAGCAACATTTCAGCACTCAGCAGCCTCACACATCTGAGCCGGGGGTGGACTTCAGCCCAGACCAAGAGCTCCTGCCGTCATCCTGGGGCCAGGCCAGAGTCAGGGCACGTTTCTGCGCCCAGAGAAGAAGCCCTGTAGAATCACAGATCAGCTGGGGTGGGAAGGTGATCTCTGGAGATCACCCTGTCCAATCTCCTGCCCAGGCAGGGTCACCCAGAGCAGGGGACACAGGCACGCGGCCAGGTGGGTCTGGGATGTCTCCAGAGAGGGAGACCCCAGCCCCTCCCTGGGCAGCTGTTCCAGAAAGAACACAGAAAGAAGTTCTTCCTCACGCTGAGGTGGAACTTGCTGTGGTTTAGTTTGAGGCCACTGCTCCTCGTCCTGGCACTGCACACGCTGCCAGGGTGTCCTGGAGCCGCGCTGGCACCGCAGCCTCTGGAGCAGCCCAGCACAGCCCTGCCTCGTGGGGCCCCAGCACAGCAGGCTGGGCTGGGGGAACACACCCCACCCCAGCCCAGCACCCCCAGCGTGCTCTGCCCTGGCCACGGGCATGGACTGTCCTCACTCAGCCCAGCCCCAGCACAGCCCTGATTGCAATCACAAACGATGTGCTCTACCTCACTCTGCTAAGGGGTGATACCTTCATTTCAGGTCAACACTATGAAAATAGGACAGACAAGCAGATGCTGGTCAATCAATTAAAACTGCTGCTGGCAAATTGGAAGCCGAAGAAATTCCTTAGCTTGTATTTTCTGTCATTTTGCAAAAACATACCTGGGTGACAAGGTTAAATCAAGCAAAGGAAATCCCTGGCACTTATCATCCACAGGCATTACTGATAAATTGTGCAGTGGAGGAATAAAGGATTACCTTCTGTATTTTTTCATTACACTTTTCTTTTGTTACAGAATACATAAATCCATTGTGGCACAATGTAATATGTATCATCGTGCTACACCTGTGGACGTTTCATAACGGCTGCCATGTCTGTGCAGTCAGGAATGATAAGTGAACCACCCGTGAATGTTAATGATAGTGATCATTCTGCAGTAACTTGGCTTTCCATCTTCTTTTACAGCCTCCGTGCTGGAGCCAGGGTGGCAAGGTTCAGGAGAGGGAAAGGGAAACAGCAGCAGAGGCAGAAGCTCTCCTCGTGCCACAGGAACAGGCAGGGTCCCCCCCTTTTGCCACAAAATAAAACAACCTGCACTGGAAGGACAAAGGATTTCTGCTCTGAATGAGAACTTTTTGAAAAGCTGTTTTCCAATCTAGAGCAATTTTTTAAATGTTTGATTTTTTTTTTCTTGATTTTTTTTTAAACACAGAAGTGGAATTTACTTTCCAGTAGTGGAATTTATGGCACTTAAAGCTCACTGCATAACCAGCTGGCATGGCTGGAAGTGCCTGGGAGTGACTAATAGCAATTTCCACTTGATCAGCACAGACAGACTTAAGACTCAAAATCCTAGCTGATGCAATGGACTTACCTTAAGCTGGGTAATTTTTAAAATAAAGTGCACATAGGAACTGGACTAACTAATGCCAGCCACAATTTTTATTCTGAGCCTAAATGACCTGCTTTGTGCATCTCAGATTGGCCTTGCCTAGCTCTGTGCACTATTGAGTTTAATTGGCTGCATTTTGACACCACTGTAGCAGTCCATAGACTTCTATCAAGTTTTCTGATGCCCTCCTACCCCTCTCTCTCCACTATTCTGAGAGCCACATTCTTAATTTTGCACCCACATGAACTGTCTTAAATTTTTTGTGAATATTCTAAAATGTACTTTGCAGATTATCCACCCCCATGTACAAACCAGGAACAGGCCTTTTGGCCACTGCTGCTGGAGTCCAAGAAAAAACACATTTCAGGGCTTTGAACTGAAATTACAAATGCACAATGCAAGTCTGGTATTTTAAAAGGGTTTCAAACCTTAAATTATTGGGTATGGCGGAGGTGCTGCTTTGAAAATTTGTATATAATAGTCAAAGCAATTTAAGTACTACATCAAAACAGAAAAAAGTGCTACAGAGCAGAGGAACTGGATGCCAAATTTCCTCTGTGTGCCAACTGGCAGCTGAGCTACAGCTCCTCGAAACACCATTAGATCGAGCGTGTCAAGTTCCAGCAATAACATTTCCAAGGGAGAAAGCCCTAATGATGGTACAGATTTATTCTGAGCCTTTCAGGGATGACCTCACCACCTGAAGAAGTCTGTATTTCCATGGATGTGGTGCTTTGTTTGCCTCTTCCTGACAAAGCCCCCGGGCCAGGAGAGCGGGGCCGTGCCTGGTGTTGGACAAAGCTCTGCTTTCCACAGCAGCCACCTTCCAACAACAGAACTCGCTAGACTAATGGGCCCTGAGCAGCCAGCACGACTGCCCTCCGTCTTCTCCTTGTGTAACTTTGCCAGAGTCCTTGGAACTTGCCAAATTCGGTCATGCCTGCTTAGCTTGCTCGACTGATTGTGCCAGAAAAGAAAATAAGACACAGATGTATTTGAGCTCTTTGAGATGCCAGTAAGAGCGACAGCTAATGGCTTCATTTCGACCCTCCCCTACCAGCTGGGCACAGGTGGGGGGATAATGAGGTCCCTCTCCCTAATCAAACTCAATTATTTACTACTCTGTACAGCCACAAAGACGTTCACATCCAGCTCGGAATATAAACTGCACCGTGGGCTCCTTCCAGCCACCACCTCCGGGCATTTGTAACCAACTCGAGTGGCTCGGAGTTTGCCTTGGCAGGAGCTGAAGTGGATGAAGTTCTGCAAACTGCTTCTGCTCAGACACGTCCTGCTGAAGGGGGTCCCTGGCGGGGCCCCAGAAAACTGGATAGGAGTCTGAGGACTGCTAGAGTGGTGTCAAAATGCAGCCAGTTCAACTCAATAGTGCACAGAGCTCGGCGCGGGGAGCGCGAGGAGGAGCGCGGCTCCAGCACGGAGCTCCTCACAGGCATCTACATTTTTCAACAGTGATTCAGTATTAATAAACATTACAAGTCACAAGGCTGACATGGCAGCAGCTGAAGTACTTCAGCACAAAGAGGAAAAAAAAAAAAAAAAGAGATGCAAAATATAAAACCACAATTACATGCACCGGTAGGGTGACAGGGGAGGAAGAAGACATAGAATTTACAGCAATTCGCCACAAAAATCAGACAGCACACACATGTAAACTCACAGAGGTAACAACCTTGTGATCAAGTGATGATCAAGTAATTCTTTATTCTAGGGGACACATTAAAAATTCTAATTTAAACCTAGCTATTTACACAGCCATTTAAAATTAAAATGTGGACGCTGGCACCACCAAATTGACCCTTTCAGAAGAGCACTGCTTATGATGCAGCTGCCCTATTTCTCCTCAGCAGCACCTTCCAAGCTAGGAGGAAGCTCCTCACATCAGCACAAATGATGCTAAAGCAAAAGATTTGGCATTTTTCTGCAGGCCCTGCTCCCAGCTGCAGGCAGAGCCCTGCTGAGGTCTCTGGGCTCCCACGGGAAGGGCAGTGCCACCCCCTGTGAGCCAGCCCCTGCCCCACAGCTGGGCACTGCAGTGACACCGAGCCCAGCTCAGGCACCCAGGACAGCTGGGGAAGGGCACTTTTCCCAGAAGAGAAATCAGCAACAATTCAGAGTTGTCTGTTGACAATGACCTCCCCTTCCTCAGCACGGCCTCAGTGCAGCACAGCCCAGCATCTCAGCCTTGAATACCTCAGTTGTGAACACTGGGGCTGGAATATTTTATTTCCCAGTGCCCTAATGCAGTGGAACAAAGTGAATGTGGCCTTTGGGAATACACGTGGGATTTCTGACAATGGCTTTCTGTAGGATGCTTTGGAACGTCGCTAAGAAACACAGTACACAATAAAGAATATAAAAACTAATTAAATAAGCCAGATTTTTTTTTTAAATGTCTGATTATTCAGAACTAGAAGCAGCTGTAGTGTTAAGAAATGTAAGTAATGTCCAATAACCAGGAAAACCCTATTAGCATTTTCATTTCAAGAGCTCCAAACATGAAATATTTTTCCCAAGTAAGAAGTGGCTTATGCTCCTGGCATTTTGTTCTAGTAATTAAGGCCTTCTGATGGTTTAAGAGATTTTTCATTCACAAGTAAAGAAAAATAAAAGTGATCAAGCACAGTATATATCCCTATTTCACTCATAAGGACATAGCAAATTCTTCTTGATCTACAAGTCAGAGAGCTCAGGTCTCAGGGGTGGATGGGATGTGCCTCCCCAAACTCTGCTGGGCTTGGCAGGGGGATGTCCAGTCCTGCTGCAGCTGGTGTGCTCGGTCACTGCTCATTTCCCTGCCCAGCCACGGCACTGGTACTGAGCCACACTGCAGCCCAAAACCACTGGGCTCGCTGCAGAGCATCACCAACAGGTGAGGCCCTGGGACTGCGGTGAAGTCAGGTGGAGGGAGGCAGAGGAAGAGGAGGAGGAGGAGGAGAAGGAGGCAGGCTCAGAGCCGTGCCCAGGCCAGGGAGGCAGAGGAAGAGGAGGAGGAGGAGAAGGAGGCAGGCTCAGAGCCATGCCCAGGCCAGGGAGGCAGAGGAGGAGAAAGAGGAGGAGGAGGAGGAGGAGGAGAGGAGGCAGGCTCAGAGCTGTGCCCAGGCCAGGGAGGCAGAGGAGGAGGAGGAGGAGGCAGGCTCAGAGCTGTGCCTCAGAGCCGTGCCCAGGCCAGGGAGGCAGAGGAGGAGGAGGAGGAGGAGAAAGGCTCAGAGCCGTGCCCAGGCCACGGAGGCAGAGGAGGAGGAGGAGGAGGAAGGCCCAGAGCCGTGCCCAGGCCAGGGAGGCAGAGGAGGAAGAGGAGGAGGAGAAAGGCTCAGAGCTGTGCCCGTGCCAGGGAGGCAGAGGAGGAGGAGCAGGAGGCAGGCTCAGAGCCGTGCCCGTGCCAGGGAGGCAGAGGAGGAGGAGGAGGAGGAGGAGGAGGAAGGCCCAGAGCCGTGCCCAGAGCCGTGCCCAGGCCAGGGAGGCAGAGGAGGAGGAGGAGGAGGAGGAAGGCCCAGGGCCGTGCCCGTGCCCGGTACTCACATGCGCACGAAGAGCGACTGCTTGGCCGCCAGCCCTGGGGACGAGTACTTCTCCACCAGCGCCAGCGTGCTGAAGCCAAACTTGTGGATGGGCTCGTTGGAGTCCAGCGGGGGGAAGTCGGTGTCCACCTCGCCGTCGTCCTCGGCGATGTGCAGGCAGTAGGCGCCGACGTTGTCGCTGGAACAGAGAGCGCGGCGTCAGCACGGCCACTGCAGCACTGCAGCGCAGCAGCACTGCAGCCCTGCAGCACAGCAGCCCTGAAACACAGCAGGCAACCCTGCAGCACAGCAGCCCTGAAACACAGCCGGCAGCCCTGCAGCACTGCAGCACAGCAGCACTGCAGCACAGCAGGCAGCCCTGCAGCACTGCAGCACAGCAGCACTGCAGACAGCCCTGCAGCACTGCAGCCCTGCAGTACAGCAGCGCAGCAGGCAGCCCTGCAGCCCTGCAGCACAGCAGCCCTGCAGCGCAGCAGGCAGCCCTGCAGCCCTGCAGGCACCCCTGCAGCACAGCAGGCATCCCTGCAGCACTGCAGGCAGCCCTGCAGCGCTGCAGCCCTGCAGCCAGCGCTGCAGCCCTGCAGCACTGCAGTACAGCAGCCCTGAAACACAGCAGGCAGCCCTGCAGCCCTGCAGACAGCTCTGCAGCCCTGCAGCACTGCAGTACAGCAGCGCAGCAGGCAGCCCTGCAGCACTGCAGGCAGCCCTGCAGCACAGCAGCACAGCAGCCCTGCAGCCCCGCAGCACTGCAGCCCTGCAGGGACACTGCCTGAAATGACACCAGGACACCTGCGTGGCACCAAAGGGACAGCGTGTGCTGCTGCCATAACTCTGTGCTGATGGGAAAGCCCAAAGCTCAGAGCGAAGCAGACTTCGTCCTCAACTGCCCCACAACCTGATTTAAAGGCACTAAATGACAATGATTAAAAGGCACTAAAATCTAGAAAAGTTTCATGATTTCGTGAAGCAGGAAGGAATATTTCTCCATTTGTGAAAATTTATTTATTTATACGATGATGACACTTCAGAGGTCAAGGCAAACAGGCGGTGTCTGTGATTTTTCACAGGTCAAACAAGTGTGAAAGTTTTCTGTCTGTAGGCTGGAAAAGCAGGGTGCTCTCAGGCAGGTAAGCAGGGTAATGAACTATGGGAAAAGTAAAACATCTGTCCAACACACAGCAGTGATTAGCAGAAAACTTACCTTTACTAAATACCTAAGTTCAGTCACTAAAAGCAGTCACAAATTAATAAATACCAACAAGTAGAACTAACACAGAAAGCTGAAACAGATACAATGTGAAAGAAAGAAAGAGCTGAGCCTCTTTCCACAGATGAAAGCCCAGAGGGCAACTACTATTTATAGCTACTAAACAGGTATTAATCATAATTTCCTAACATTGAAATATATTTCAAATGTTACTTCAGTTTAAATTATTGACCTGAATAAGTATTCTTTCTGGCTGTAAACCTGCCATCACTCAGGCCTTTCCCCAGCCATGCAGTAAAACTGGAGATGCATGTGGCAGCATGTTTTTAAACTCTGCAGTTTAAATTTGGAGTTTTAATTGCGTGATTGATGCTTAAATTAATTAATTGTAAAGTGTATGCTAATTGTTTAATTGGTCGCTTGATCTATATAGATCATTTTTTGAATTAAATGAGTTGATTTACAAAGTTTATTGATTGGATGTGACAATGAATTATTTCACTGACTACCTGATTTGCAATTTTCTCAATTAATTCACAAACCTTTGGTTGCAACTGTGCTTTATTGAGAGTGCTTAGTCCAGGTGATCTATAGGCATCTTGTCATGACTGAGACATTTATTATAGAAAACAGGGAATAATGATGCATTGCTGTTAATGTGAGCTGCAAATTTGCTCACCAAAGGTAATTCAGCAACACTCACCACTCTGAATTTTGAAAATTCTGCAAATACTAATAAAGAAACTTTCTGGCCTTGAACCCTTCCAGGGATGGGGCAGCCACAGCTGCTCTGGGCACCCTGTGCCAGGGCCTCACCAGCCTCACAGCCAGGAATTGCCAATCTCCCATCCAGGCCTGCCCTCTGGCAGTGGGAGCCATTCCCTGTGTCCTGTCCCTCCATGCCTTGTCCCCAGTCCCTTTGTGCCCTGCAGGGGCTCCAGTGCCAGCTCTCCCAGCCTGTCCCCAGGGCAGGGATGCTCCATCCCTCAGGGCAGCCCTGGAGAGGCTCCAGCAGCTCCACACCCCTTCCCTGCTGGGGATCACAGACCCTGCGTGCTCGTGTGTGCCACGAATGTCCCTGGCAGCCTGTGACACTGCCAGTGTCACCGTGAGCAGCCACAGCCGTGCTCCTTCCTGCCCTGCTGCTCTCCAGCCTGCTCTGGGCACCCACAGCTCTGGGTGAGCAGAGAAAACATTTTCATCTGGGTGCTGAGGTATTTGCAGAGCTCCCAGCACAGCTGGAGGAGCACAGAGCCACGGGCAGCAGAGCACACCCAGCAGGTCCCCGTGCCACCAGCTCCCCTCCTCAAACCTGGGAAAACAACAGCACTGCTCTCATCCCACACAGCTGAGGGGCTACAGATGTCTTCAGCCATGGGCTGGCTCCCTGAGCACTAACACAGTCACCATGTGTTAAAAATAAAATAAAGTCCAGTGAGTAAAACTGTTCTGCACTTTGAACCTCCACCAGGCTGACTTGGGAACTCACCAGCTCAGCACAAAACCAGAGAGATTCACTCCTCACTTCTAAAAATAGCAAATGTATTTGAATCGTGCATCTCACCATTAATTTCTTTCTAGAAAGGGATTTTTGTTTACTTTTTGCAGGTGGAATCATTCCAGCACATCTGTTGGGGGCTGGCAGGGAAATGGTGTGCTGGGTTACAACCCAGGTCCATGTGTGGGAGGCCAGGGACAGGGCTGCTAACCCTGCCAGTGGTTCCTGGAACCAAGAGACTGAATAGTGACAAATACAATGCAATTATAATAAAAAAGGCAGCCTAATTGAATACAGAATGTTCTCAAAGCTGTCAACTGGTACTCATTCACTTCAGACTCTTACACCTATCTTTTAGGAAAAGGAATTAGGCAGTAATATATTCTTTTCCTAAAGACAGAAGAGGTTGTTTCTCCTAATTATAAAGTCTAAAACCTCCTCATTATTCTCACAGTGTCACTAGCAGGTATAGTTGTCACTCTGCATGCCTTGCATACCCATCTGAGGCATTCCATAGATGTATTTTAGTGCAGTGCCACAATGATCCCCATTTTGTCTTTCCACACTCTCACCTGCCTGACTGAGGAACAAATGGCCAGTGTAGAATGGGCACCCTACCCGAGCTCCTTCCTTACTTGGAAATGTGAGAATCAGGGGACAGTTAAAGCAATCCTTGCTTCAGGACTGGCAGTCAGCAATGCTAAAAAAAAAGATGATGAGAAACAATTAAGGTCCTACAAGCAAACAAACTTCTTGGAAACTCGAGGCTCTGGCCCTCAGCCTGAGCCTTTGTCCCCAGATTCTCAGCTGCTGCTGTGTCTGACAAGTGCTCTTGGGAGCTCACGCCTCCGTTATTTATTTTATTCTTTCTGCCTCAGATTTGATTACATTGGACAGCCTCCTTGCTCATGAGCACTTTTTGACACATCATAACATCTTATCCTTCAAGGCAGGCAGTGAAATTCATTTCTTCCCACTGTTGCCTTTTGCTGTGGGCAGTGATGGTTCATGGAACACTCCACTCATGGGTGCTGCTCCCTTTGAGCTCTGCTGTGCTCCTGAAAAATATGTGTGTGCCCAAAGACTGGCACCAGTGGTGTCTTACTCATCAAAAAACAGCCTAATCATACACAAAGGACACTTCCCTGAACTTGTGATATAATGAACAGAAATTAATAACAGCAAATGAAATGGCACCATCTGTGAATAATTTTATATTTCTTCTCCAGAACATAAAAAAGGACAAATCAAATCCAAGTGTTAAACCCCAGAAACATTTCACATGTCTGTTGAGAAGAGCTAAGGAAAAACCCATATCCAAAGAAAGAACATCCATGGAAGTGTTTTCAAGAGGAGCTGCTTTCCTGCTGCCCTGTCCATGGAACAGAAATCAGCAAACCCAAACAGAGCCCAAGTGCCTCACTCCCACTGCCCCCACAGCTGTGCTACAGCAGCAGCTAAGACTGCTGAGCCCTCCAGGGCACCTGAAAAATGCTGAAAGAGTGAGCTGCAAAATTCAGGATGAAAAAAAAACCCCCATCCTATTCATTCAATATTCCAGGAACAATAAAAAAGTGAAATTTGGCTCATATGGAAAAAAACCCACACAGAACTATCAACCTCCTTTGCACCAGAGACATCCCTGCCAGTAACTGCTGCTGACAACTCTGTAATAAACTACTTTAAGTCCTTATTTTATGTTCTATGGCTCAGCAAAACCAGAAGTATTTTACACAGCTGTTCTAAAACGAAAGCTGCTCAGGTGAGCTGTTCTGAAGAACCTTTCTATGCATCCTCTGTCATCTGCCAGGAAAAAGGAGCAGCTCTTACTAACCACCAGCAGTGCTCCAGCAGAGCAGAGGGACTTAGAGGAGTTCTGGATATCTGACATCTTGTGATCTCAGCCCTTAGGGATGCTAGCAAAAAATAGATGGGACATGAAATAACAAATGCCTCTGTGACACCAAAAGAGAGAAAGTTTGCATTGTTTTCACACAGTTTTAAATGATGATTCATTTGCAGGTCCAAGCCCTCCTGTTGACCATTTCCCAGCACACAGCAGTTAACTGAAAGAGAAATGGCTGGAGGTGCACACGTGCTGCTCAGAGGGAAACCCTGCCAAATGTCAAGGTGCTAGGATTCACATTTCCACAGAAATCCGTTTCAGTATGCAAAAAGGCTGCAGAGGAGAAATTGAGAGGTCAGGAGGTAGTAAAGAAAGAGCATTACTTCAGCTTGGGTTCCCGTCCCTCACTTGTATATTGCCAGCAGATGAGCCCGATCAGGTCGTGCACCTTGGCGTTGGCGATGGTCACCACGGTCATGGGCTGCAGCTTGTCTTGGCTCGTGTGCAGGGGGAGGTAGACATCAATTTTTTTGGTTGCTGTTGTACCAACGTGGCCCTGTTGAGGAAGCACATTTCATCAGGGTGTGCAAAAATGTGACAGGGTTTGTACAGAATCGGGGCGGACGGAATTCGGCTCAGCAGGAAAACTAAAATAGGCTGCTACGGCTTAAAATGGCAAGGAGATTAAACGTTTAAATTCCAATTATTTCCCTGCTGTTTATCTGTAAAAAGGACATGAAATATCTGGACATGATTTCACAGATTTCCATAAGGAGCCTGAACTTTGCTGCAGGATCCCATGTTCCTGCAGAATCCAAAAAAAACCCCCGGAATTATGTGTGGGATGGGGAGGAAGAGGGACCCAGCAAACCAGCCTAAGACTTCTGAAGTGCACTCCCCTTTTTCTGCATTTCTGCTCTCTTCTGCAGCTCCTCCCCACCACCTGAGGAGCCCCCAGGGAGCAGACACCCTCTCACCAAGGCTTGCAGAGCAAAGGCACACACAGAGCTGAGCCACTGACGTGCTCTGTTTGAGGACACCAAGAAGAATCAACTGATACTGGGCTTTACTGGAACTCACTGCATGAAATGAACCCATTTGGTGCCCTGGAGACTGACAATTAAATAAAGCATAAAGCACACAGCAACACAGATCTAGGCAGTTTGCATGACAAGAAAAGGATGTTCAATCCACTGCAGGTAGGATTGCAGCTTTCACCCAGAAATCTTCTGAACAAACAAAAGATTGCACATGCTGACCCCCTCTTGCAAAGCACTCCAAGTAACTCTGCATCTCCATCTCCCCCCATACTACAGGGGCCTTGAGAAGAGAAAGGGCTTCTTGAATTAATCACTTGGAATTCTAAGTAACAGAATAAAAGGATTCAATGCTATAAATCTATAATGAGAGCATAAAACAGGGAGTTAAATGCCATGTGCTAATTTCAATATATTGTTAAAAACCATTTGATCCTTCAGTGTGATTATAAATTAGAGACGTAATAGGAATTTAAAGATTAAAGTTATTCATACTGGCATAGCTAAAAGTATTATTAAAATCCATCCCAACATAATACATTTATTTTTTAAGAAAGCATTTTTATAGAACAGATACCTCCCCTTCCCATGTTTTTAGGGTAAGAAGAAACAGTTTTTTCTCATTTAAAGGACGGGCTAGGTTTGCAACACAACATGGGGCATTCCTTCATTTTGCTTGGATAAACCTGAGCAGCCCTTGGCTGAGCTCATGTGCCAGGGACCCTCTGGGACACCACCCTTAACCTCAGCAGGTCACGAACACAACAGAGCTACAGCTGCTAAAAACCACAGGCTGGGTCTCTCTCTCCATCTCTCTTGCTTTTCTACTCGCAGGATTTATTTGGAAAGGGAGAGGAGCTGGTAGCAGGGAACAGCTCAGCAGTGTGCGCCACGCAGACCCCAGGGCACGGGGGGCTCAGGGTTGGTCCTGCCCAGACACCCCTGGGCTGAGGCTGCTCTGCCAGGGGAAGGAGCAAACAGCAGGCACCAGGAAATTCATGTGGCTCCTTGGCACGCCGCCTCAGTTACGTCCATAAATCCAAGGAGGGCAGAATTGTAAGTAATGCTGGGTCCTGAAGATCCAAGACAAATGGACGGCCAGATGTGGGAGTTGATGCCAAGGTTGCAATTGATACACCCAGCCAGGAAGGGACAAACGAGCCAGGAGCAGGGACTGACAGCCAGGGACCAGATTATCCATCAGCCACTGCAACAAGGCTGTGGACTCACAACCAAACCCAGGAATTTACAAAATCCCCCTGTCCAGGGACCCTGGGCTCCAGCTGTCCCAAACCTGGCAGCCACACTCCGGGGCTCCTCTCACTGCATGGCTCTGCCTTGCCCCACACCCTGAGTTACTTGGTGTTTGCTGGTTTTTAACTAAACCTGCCTTAGTCCTCCCCATTTCCAAATCTCCTCTGCCTCCTCCAGCCTATTTTTACTGTCTTTACTATCTCCACCAGAGCTATCCTGTTCTCCTGCTCACAAACACACAATGTGAACACCAAAATGACTTCAACCAGGTAAAACTCACACACCTGTGGGGATTCCAACTGCTCTGTGAGCAAGGGGAGCAATCCCAACAACAGCAGGACTGGGAAAGGCTCAAAGCACTGCTGCTATACTCAAGATCTTTTAAAAAGTCAGAGAAATAGTAGTCTTAATTAAAGGTCTGTAAAGCTGATGGCCATGAGGTACTGGCGAGGCTGAAACCTGAAGCCAATTAGATTTTCTAGCAGTAAAGAGAACACCCATTGTCACAGCAGGTAGGAAATGTTTGTACAAACCCGTGGGTCAGGGCTCAGACCGCTCAGTCCCACGCCAGGGGGGTCTGGAGGAAAGCCCCTCTGTGTTCATGGCACACTGGTGCTGTTTGCTCAGAAATAAATTAATAAATCGTTATAAATCCAACCATCAGGTGCCTGTCTGAGGGAAGCCACAGCCTGCAGAGGGTTAGTGGAGCAGGAGTCCCTGAGAGCTCAGGCAGGGACCTGCCCAGGTGGTGGCAGAGGGACAGTGACAGGGGTCACAGCCACCCCAGGGCCAGCTCCTGGCTCTGCAGGGAACACCCAGAGCCACAGCCCTCCCTGGAACACAAGTACTGCTGCCTGCCAACTAACAACTGCATTCCAAGTGGAAACGCTGAGGAAACCCAGAAGATAAAGGACAATTACCGATATTCAAAGAGGCAGCATCAAACTTTATTAATAGATCCTGTATAAAATTCAATGGAAAATCTATTCAGGGCCAGGGGCCTTACCATTTGGAGTTTCCTTAATAGCCTCCAATAAATCTGGGAAGCATAAAGGGGCTGTTAAATTAACATTTTCCTGATCTGTCACCTGTGGCACAGTTAATTTGTCAAAAAATTCTTTTAGCTTGTCACTGGACACTGTAGATTCTGACAAATGAAGTCTGGAATAAAATTGACAAAATATCTCGTTAATTTTCTAGGAAATCACAAATCTGATTCCATTAAGCTTTTATTGTTAGAAATGTTATATCCCACCAATCCTTTAAGAAAGTGAGGAGTAACTGGATACACTGAAAATGTACAATAAATCATGGAAAATTTTCCTAGTATTTTTATTGATGGATTCTTTTAAGGCTCCCTGGTGCTCTCCTACAGTATGTCAAATTAAAAAAAAAAAATTTAAAATTTATCAGTCCTTCTGAGGATTTTCTAAGGTTTAAAATCAAATTTTAATCAAAGTCCATGAGGGAACGCACCCCTCTCTCCAACACCAGATCTGTGCACCTCCAGGAGGTCCCTGTGTGGCCACTGACACTTCACCTGACACAGGACACCTGCAGAACAGGAGCCTGCAGGGAGACTCAGGCACAGCAGGTCCTCCTCACCCCTGCTTTGCTCCAGCACACACCACAGCACAAAATTAAAACAAAGTCCATAAACATTTCCAAGAGCAAAGTGATTGATTTTCAACACTGACAATTTACTGCCTCTTGCTGCACAATGGAGTTCTGTGACTAAATGTTATATCACTTTAAGATTAGATGTTCTAATGATATAATGCAAAGATTTTACTGAATCATTATTTAGTGGGAGTCATAAAAACCTCTTAAAATTAATCTTTCATGCACATCTAGCTTACCCAAAGTTAGCATTTAATTAGACGGCCTTGGCACGAATGAGCTTACTACTTTATTTGCTCAATCAGTATATGTCTCTCCAGTAATTATAATTAATTCAAGTCATTGACTCACCTCCCAGCAAACAACGCTAAACCCTGCACAAAATGGAAACAAATGCTTTTCCATTCCCAAATGCAAAATGTCTTCTCACTTTTAAACTCAGTTAAATGTTTCTGGTTTGGGTGACAGGGTGTTGACTGCACTCTGTGATCCAGCAGTCACCTCCACAACATAACTTACTTGCTTATGTGTTTAACTGGCACACAGCAAGCACTTGAAGGGGAAAAGTGGAAATATAATAACCCAGTATTTACAACACACAGAAATTTCTAACAGATCAGAGCACAGATGTTTATGGCAATACAAGGGATCATATTTTCTTTTTTCTTTCCTTCTCCAACCCAGCACACTGCTCCCTACCATGGCAAGACTGGAATGGTGTTTGTTTCATCAGGTGGTTACACTGGGGATTTTCATTACTTTGGGCACTTGGTTCCTCCTGTTATTCCTAAACCAGCCCCAGCACACTGCCCTCAGCTCCTGCAGCTCCTCAGTGATGCCCCAAAGTTCTTCCCTTCTGAGGAGAGGATTCTCCTCTGCATCACCCCAGCTTGTGCTGCAGAGTGAGCAGATCACGATGTAAAACTCCATTAACATCATTAAATACTTAATTTATCTTATTCACACTGTCACTATTCATAAAAATTTAACCCAGTAATTTCCTGTTATCCAAAGCATAACAAAGTATGAATATTTAACCGCAAGGTAAATAACACACTATTATTTTTTATTCTAAATTGTTGGCTTCAGTTAGCGTGCCTGCTCTGCGGAGCACACGCGATTTGTCAATTAAAGGTCCAGATGTTCTGCAGGCTGCAGAGGCAGCAGCAGCTCTGAGCACCTCGTCCTCTGCATGGCAATCATCACTACAACCCCAGCTCCAGGCTGCATTAACATGCTCATGTTTTATTCCAGCCCCCTCCTAATGCACCAGTTAATTACACAACACGCAGCTGAGAACATCACCTCCGAGCTGGACACTTTCCTTCCACCTGAACAGGTCTTTACACCCAAAACCAGGATTTGCAGCAATAACCACACAGTCCAGCACCCAAATCCTTGCCTGCTCTTGCTTGGCATTCGCTCCCACAATTAATTAAATTATGTAAGTCCTGAGCAAAGAATAAGACACATAGTGCTGGTAACAGCACGTTTCAATTATAGTAGCACACATTCATTTGTACAACTCTCTATGAATTAAAATCTGCTTTACTTGGAGTGCTATTAATATGAATTCTTAGTACTGTTTTTTTTCTGACAAATGCGGGAGAGAGAAGCCCCAGGTCCACTCCTGTTACAGCCCAGGCTGTGTTCCTGTCCACGCAGGTGTCAGATTTAGGACAAATGGCCCTGCCATCCCTCCCCTTGCCCCACACAGGCTCCTGCTCTGTGTGCCCAAGCCAGCACAGAGGGTGGGGTGTCCCACCAGCCGTGTGGCACCAGCTCAGCCTGCCCTGCAGCCCTGGGCTGAGCAGCTCCCACAGTGCCAGTGAGGGATAAAACCACAGGTTTACATCGATCCCAGTGTTGTTGCTCCAGCTGCAGCAGCAATGCATTCGTTACCCCAAGCCATCCTCAAATTCCTTCCAGTGAGGAGATGGAACAGCCTCTTTTAGAAGAATTATATATATTTTACTTAGTAATAAACATTACAATTTAATACTGAGGAATAGAGTTATTCTTTGTAATAACAAAATGCAACCAAAACTTATAATTAAAACTACGCCATAAACATTATTTGTGTGCTAAGGAACACGCCACGATCTATTTTAACGAACAGATGCTCTAAAAAAGATAAATGTTTTCAGAAATATTCAATCCTTGAACAGATCAGCCTCTAATCCTCTGCTTCTGCTGCACAAAGCAGACAGCTCAAGTTCCTCGAGGACATCAGCCAACCTTAGGTGGAACATTTTTAATACATCACCGTGTCACTTTTTAATGTGCCACAATCTATTAACCACATGGCAAACTAACAGGGATTTTTAAAATATGGGTTTTATAGCTTTGTGCCGGTGATTAATTAAATAAATAGCCAGCGTTTCACAAATCATCCCTCTAATTAGCCAGCCCCAGACACGCTGCATTCCCTGGCACCGCTGCCAGCTGAAGCTGCAGCAGGGCAGGGCAGCGCCCGGCGCCGCCGCCGGCCCGCAGGTGCTGCACTCAGCTGGAACGGGCTCCAGCTGCTTCCAAACATGCTCTCTGCAATTATTCTCCCTCATCCTGCAGGAAACGATCGAGGTAACAAAGGCAGAGCAGCCCTGCCTGGGATTTGACCTGAAGTAGCGAAGTTGCGCCTTGCAGAAAATGAACAAATATTAAAGGCGGATGCTGGAAAAAATGCAGCCGCTAAATGATGCATTTTCTGTCAAAACGTTTCAAAGTTGAAGCTACAACTAATTACATGCAGTCCATTCAAAGAAGCCAAGCAAGGCTTGTCATTAAAATGACTCAATTATTCTTAAAAGAAAGAGAAAATCATCTGTAAAACCTGCCTGCAATCTCATCAGTTTTACTGTACCTACCTCGATACATCATTTCCCCCAGAGCTCAAATTAAACTCTTAATAGTTAATATGCTCAAGTTTTACTATAGGTTTTCCTCCAAACTATTATTAACTGGAATTTCCTACCCGGGAAGGGTTTTACATGGAAATTTGTTCTGCAGTGTTTAGTGACACTATCACAACAGCTTTTTGCCCCTCAATTTAAAAACCATCAGAGAGACAGAACGTGATGTGGAGTCAGGCAGCTCATGGAGATGGGATTTGATTTCCTCCACCAGGCGATTTCTTCTTCAGCATCAGTCGCCAAAATACCCCTTAAAGCCAACTTTCCTTGCAGTCAGGGAGAAATTTGCACTCCTGGGCCGGGGTGTCAGGGAGTCCCCACGGTGCCAGGGCAGGTCCCACAGCACCAGGAAGGAGCCCAGGGCTGATAAATAATCACAATAAATAATAAATAGAGCGTCCCACTGGCATTCCTCCCCATGGCACTCCCCTCCCTCGTGGCAGCAGGGGTGGCACACCAGGGCATCCATCACACAGCACCTCAGCAGCCGCGTGGCACTCGGGGGCACCTCCAAGGGACCATTAAAGACCTCAGCCTCGGCAAGATTTTGCCCTTAAAATATGTGGAAATGTCCTGATGGGCTGTTCAAGCAACTTTGATGCAGGACACTTTCTGACATAAAGTGTTTTCAGCATTTTTTCCCCCCAGGATTCAGGTCCATAGCAGCCTGCAGTATGATAAATTCATAAATTCAATCTCCACAAAGACCTGAGAAACTGCTCTTATTAGTAAATCAAGCAAGCTCTACTAGAATTAAGAAGATATTGAGAATTTTCTTCCTCTTTGGTTCAGATAGGGAAACAAAAGAATTTACATGGAAAAAGCCTGACCATTATATTGCCTTTACAAATTCTGAGTGGGAAATATTTAATAAATTGAAAAAAAAATATAAATTTATACTGGAATCAAGAATAAACCAATTATCACTTCACTTACATTTAATGTTTAACTACAAAACAAGAACTCTTTGATTAGTGATTTCATGGTGCTTAAACAGACACATAAGTGAGCCCTTTCTCCATAATTACCATCAATGCTTTAAAATGATTTTTCAACTACTAGGGTCAAAGTAAAGGCAAAGTCTAAAAGACTGTCCTGTGAGAAATTAAAAAACCCAACTTCCTCTCCCTCAGGAATGTTTCTCCCAACGAGCATGTCTGTTAAATGGACACATCCAAGTCTTCTGCAAACAGCAGCCATTAGAAACATGTGCTAATAAAACATTTCCATATTTCTTTGGCTGTTAAGAACCTCAACTTGTGAATACGTTTTTTATTTGATTTGATCTGTAATTAAGGGAAAGATAATGACACTACTAAATTGCTA
Organism: Onychostruthus taczanowskii; assembly: GCF_017590055.1. Lineage (NCBI taxonomy): Eukaryota > Metazoa > Chordata > Aves > Passeriformes > Passeridae > Onychostruthus > Onychostruthus taczanowskii. The sequence goes on from NW_024499796.1 coordinate 10,439,599, forward strand.
AAAATCAATTAGATAGAATAAAACGCAATATGATTCAGCCAAAAGATTAACAAGTGCATTATAAAAACTCTTTAAAATTCTTTAATTCTAATTAAGCTGCTTTAAATGGCCATGGCCTAAAAAATGCTTTTAATTTCAAGGCATCACCAATTTTCCTGCGTGTTTCACTGTACTGGCTGTTTGCCTTCCTTCTCCTTTTTTTAATTTTATTTTTTTTAAGGAAGATTTAAAGAAAAAGTGGCAGCTTGGGAAGAGCTGCTGTCCACTCCCAGGACCTGCAGGGGCTCTGGGCAGGTCAGCCCCTCTGCCAGCCCCCTCTGACTGCCAATGGCTTGAAATCAAATATTAGAGCAGGATTTCCATCTCCACAAACACAGTTCTGTTGTTCTGAGGTTCTGGGCATGCCAGGACAGATTTCTCCAGTAACAAATCCAC